>NW_026894555.1:0-110485 GCF_032452875.1 Bos javanicus
CTGCCAGTGCTGCGTAATTCCTGCCTGCTCAGCTGCTTGATTATTGCCAGCTGAGCAGCATGATCTCATTGCAGCTGAGTTCCATGATTATTGCCTGCTGACTGTTTGATTCGTGCCTACTCAGCTCTTTGTTTATTGCCTCCAGAGGCACATGATCAGTGTATGATAGCAAACATGATCAGCGCATGATCAGTCACATGATCAGCGCCATTAAGTCACGTGATCACTACATGATAGTCATGTGATCAGTCCATGCTCAGTCACGGTATCAGTGCATGATCAGCCACGTGATCAGTGCATGATCAGTCACAAGATTAGTGTATGATCATCCACGTGATCAGTGCACGGGTCATGTGATCAGTGCATATAGACGTGAACAGTGCATGATCAGTCTCGTGATCAGTGCATGATAGCCACGTGATCAGTGCATGATCAGTCACCTGATCAGTGTATGATCATTCACGTGACCTGCTATAGCTACATGATCATTGCATGATCAGCCACGTGATAGTTCATGATAGCCACGTGATCAGTGCATGATCAGTCACGTGATCAGTGCATGATCAGTCATGTGACCAGTACAGGTAGCTGCGTGATCATGGCATGATCAGCCACAGTGCATGATAGCCACGTGATCAGTGCATGATCAGACACGAGATCAGTGCATGATCAGTCACGTGATCAGTGCATGATCAGCCACGTGATCAGTGCATGATCAGTCACGTGATCAGTGCATGATCAGCCACGTGATCAGTGCATGATAGCCACGTGATCAGTGCATGATCAGTCACGTGATCAGTGCATGCCATCGTGTCATGTGATCAGCATGATCAGCCACGTGATCAGTGCATGATCAGCCACGTGATCAGTGCATGATCAATCACGTGATCAGTGCATGATCAGCCACGTGATCAGCAGTGCATGGTAGCCACGCGGATCAGTGCATGATCAGCCACGTGATCAGTGCATGATAGCCACGTGATCAGTGCATGATAGCCACGGATCAGTGCATGATCAGTCACGTGATCAGTGCATGATCAGCCACGTGATCAGTGCATGATATCCACGTGATCAGTGCATGATCAGCCACGTGATCAGTGCATGATCAGCCGTGATCAGTGCATGATCAGTCACGTGACCAGTGCATGGTAGCTACGTGATCATGGCATGATCAGCCACGTGATCAGTGCATGATAGCCACGTGATCAGTGCATGATAGCCACGTGATCAGTGCATGATCAGTCATGTGATGCTGATCAGCCACGTGATCAGTGCATGATATCCACGTGATCAGTGCATGACAGCCACGTGATCAGTGCATGATAGCCACGTGATCAGTGCATGATCAGTCACGTGATACATGTGTGATGATCAGCCACGTGATCAGTGCATGATCAGCCACGTGATCAGTGCATGATCAATTACGTGATCAGTGCATGATCAGTCACGTGACCAGTACATGGTAGCTACGTGATCGTTGCATGATCAGCCACGTGAGCAGTGCATGATAGCCACGTGATCAGTGCATGATCAGTCACGTGATCAGTGCATGATCAGTCACGTGATCAGCGTGATGACACGCATGATTCTGCATGATCAGTCACGGACATGCATATGGTTGCTACGTGATCATTGCATGATCAGCCACGTGATCAGTGCATGATAGCCACGTGATGTGTGCATGAGCATGAGCAGGAGGCATGATCAGCCACGTGATCAGTGCGCATGAGTGCCACGATCAGTGCATGATAGTCACGTGACAGTGTGATCAGCCACGTGAACAGTGCATGATCAGCCACGTGATCAGTGCATGATAGCCACGTGATCAGTGCATGATCAGTTACGTGAGCAGTGCATGATCAGCCACGTGATCAGTGCATGATCAGACACGTGAGCAGTGTATGATCAGCCACGTGATCAGTGCATGATCAGCCACGTGATCAGTGCATGATAGCCACGTGACAGTGCATGCCACGTGGTGTGATCAGCCACGTGATCAGTGCATGATAGCCACGTGATCAGTGCATGATCAGCCACGTGATCAGTGCATGATCAGCCACGTGATCAGTGCATGATCAGACACGTGAACAGTGCATGATCAGCCACGTGATCAGTGCATGATATCCACGTGATCAGTGCATGATCATCACGTGATCAGTGTATGATCAGCCACGTGAACAGTGCATGCTCAGTCACGTGATCTGGGCCTGCTGAGCTGCGTGATTACTGTCTGCTCATCTGCTTGACAATTGCAGCTGAGCTGCACGATTCCTGCCTGTCATCTGCTTGACAATTGCCAGCTGTGCTGCGTAATTCCTGCCTGCTCAGCTTGATTATTGCCAGCTGAGCAGCATGATTCCTCACACCTGTGTTCCATGATTATTGCCTGCTGACTGTTTGATTCGTGCCTACTCAGCTCTTTGTTTATTGCCTCCAGAGGCACATGATCAGTCATGATAGCAAACATGATCAGCGCATGATCAGTCACATGATCAGCGCCATTAAGTCACGTGATCACTACATGATAGTCATGTGATCAGTCCATGCTCAGTCACGGTATCAGTGCATGATCAGCCACGTGATCAGTGCATGATCTGTCACAAGATTAGTGTATGATCATCCACGTGATCAGTGCACGGCAGTCATGTGATCAGTGCATGATATAGACGAACAGTGCATGATCAGTCTCGTGATCAGTGCATGATAGCCACGTGATCAGTGCATGATCAGTCACCTGATGGGTGTATGATCATTCACGTGACCTGTACATGGTAGCTACATGATCATTGCATGATCAGCGAGTTCATGATAGCCACGTGATCACTGCATGATCAGTCACGTGATCAGTGCATGATCAGTCATGTGACCAGTACATGGTAGCTGCGTGATCATGGCATGATCAGCCAGGTGAGCAGTGCATGATAGCCACGTGATCAGTGCATGATCAGACGTGAGATCAGTGCATCAGTCACGTGATCAGTGCATGATCAGCCACGTGATCAGTGCATGACCAGGCACGTGATCAGTATGTCCAGCCAAGTGATCAGTGCATGATAGCCACGTGATCAGTGCATGATCAGTCACGTGATCAGTGCATGATCAGTTATGTGATCAGTGTATGATCAGCCACGTGATCAGTGCATGATCAGCCACATGATCAGTGCATGATCAATTACGTGATCAGTGCATGATCAGTCACGTGACCAGTACATGGTAGCTACGTGATCATTGCCTGATCAGCCACGTGATCAGTGCATGATAGCCACGTGATCAGTGCATGATAGCCACGTGATCAGTGCATGACAGCCACGTGATCAGTGCATGAGAGCCACGTGATCAGTGCATGATCCGTCACGTGATACATGTGTGATCAGCCACGTGATCAGTGCATGATCAGCCACGTGATCAGTGCATGATCAATTACGTTCTCAGTGCATGATCAGTTACGTGACCAGTACATGGTTGCTACGTGATCATTTATGATCAGCCACGTGAGCAGTGCATGATAGCCACGTGATCAGTGCATGATCAGTCACGTGATCAGTGCATGATCAGTCCACGTGATCAGTGCATGATCACGTGATCAGTGCATGATCAGTCACGCATTAGTATGACAGCCACGTGATCAGTGCATGATTGCCACGTGATCAGTGCATGATAGCCACGTGATAGTGCATGAGTTACGTGAGCAGTGTATGATCAGCCACGTGATCAGTGCATGAGTGCCACGTGATCAGTGCATGATCAGCACGTGATCAGTGCATGATAGCCACGTGATCAGTGCATGATCAGACACGTGATCAGTGTATGATCAGCCACGTGAACAGTGCATGCTCAGTCACGTGATCTGGGCCTGCTGAGCTGCGTGATTACTGTCTGCTCATCTGCTTGACAATTGCCAGCTGAGCTGCACGATTCCTGCCTGTCATCTGCTTGACAATTGCCAGCTGTGCTGCGTAATTCCTGCCTGCTCAGCTGCTTGATTATTGCCAGCTGAGCAGCATGATTCCTCACACCTGAGTTCCATGATTATTGCCTGCTGACTGTTTGATTCGTGCCTACTCAGCTCTTTGTTTATTGCCTCCAGAGGCACATGATCAGTGTATGATAGCAAACATGATCAGCGCATGATCAGTCACATGATCAGCGCCATTAAGTCACGTGATCACTACATGATAGTCATGTGATCAGTCCATGCTCAGTCACGGTATCAGTGCATGATCAGCCACGTGATCAGTGCATGATCTGTCACAAGATTAGTGTATGATCATCCACGTGATCAGTGCATGGGCAGTCATGTGATCAGTGCATGATATAGACGTGATCAGTGCATGATCAGTCTCGTGATCAGTGCATGATAGCCACGTGATCAGTGCATGATCAGTCACCTGATGGGTGTATGATCATTCACGTGACCTGTACATGGTAGCTACATGATCATTGCATGATCAGCCACGTGATAGTGCATGATAGCCACGTGATCACTGCATGATCAGTCACGTGATCAGTGCATCAGTCATGTGACCAGTACATGGTAGCTGCGTGATCATGGCATGATCAGCCACGTGAGCAGTGCATGATAGCCACGTGATCAGTGCATGATCAGCACGTGATCAGTGCATGATCAGTCACGTGATCAGTGCATGATCAGCCACGTGATCAGTGCATGATCAGCCACGTGATCAGTGCATGATCAGCCACGTGATCAGTGCATGATAGTCACGTGATCAGTGCATGATCAGTCACGTGATCAGCATGATCAGTGATCAGCCACGTGATCAGTGCATGATCAGCCACGTGATCAGTGCATGATCAATTACGTGATCAGTGCATGATCAGTCACGTGATCAGTACATGGTAGCTACGTGATCATTGCATGATCAGCCACGTGATCAGTGCATGATAGCCACGTGATCAGTGCATGATAGCCACGTGATCAGTGCATGATCAGTCATGTGATACGTGTGTGATCAGCCACGTGATCAGTGCATGATATCCACGTGATCAGTGCATGATCAGCCACGTGATCAGTGCATGATAGCCACGTGATCAGTGCATGATCAGTCACGTGATCAGTGCATGATCAGTCACGTGATCAGTGCATGATAGCTGCGTGATCATGTCATGATCAGCCACGTGATCAGTGCATGATAGCCACGTGATCAGTGCATGATCAGACGTGCGTGATCAGTGCATGATCAGTCACGTGATCAGTGCATGATCAGCCACGTGATCAGTGCATGATCAGTCACGTGATCAGTGTATGTCAGCCACGTGATCAGTGCATGATAGCCACGTGATCAGTGCATGATCAGTCACGTGATCAGTGCATGATCAGTCATGATCAGTGCATGATCAGCCACGTGATCAGTGCATGATCAGCCACGTGATCAGTGCATGATCAGTTACGTGATCAGTGCATGATCAGTCACGTGATGCAGTGCATGATCAGCAAAGATCATGCATGATCAGCCACGTGATCAGTGCATGATCAGCCACGTGATCAGTGCATGATAGCCACGTGATCAGTGCATGATCAGCCACGTGATCAGTGCATGAGAGCCACGTGATCAGTGCATGATCAGTCACGTGATCATGTGTGATCAGCCACGTGATCAGTGCATGATGCCACGTGATCAGTGCATGATCAATTACGTGATCAGTGCATGATCAGTCACGTGACCAGTACATGGTTGCTACGTGATCGTTGCATGATCAGCCACGTGAGCAGTGCATGATAGCCACGTGATCAGTGCATGATCAGTCACGTGATCAGTACATGATCAGTCACGTGAACAGTGCATGATCATTTACGTGATCAGTGCATGATCAGTCACGTGACCAGTATATGGTTGCTACGTGATCATTCCATGACGAGCCACGTGAGCAGTGCATGATAGCCACGTGATGTGTGCATGAGTTACGTGAGCAGAGTATGATCAGCCACGTGATCAGTGCATGAGTGCCACGTGATCAGTGCATGATATGTCACGTGACAGGTGTGTGATCAGCCACGTGAACAGTGCATGTTCAGCCACGTGATCAGTGCATGATAGCCACGTGATCAGTGCATGATCAGTTACGTGAGCAGTGTATGATCAGCCACGTGATCAGTGCATGGTCAGACACGTGAACAGTGTATGATCAGCCACGTGATCAGTGCATGATATCCAAGTGATCAGTGCATGATCATCACGTGATCAGTGTATGATCAGCCACGTGAACAGTGCATGCTCAGTCACGTGATCTGGGCCTGCTGAGCTGCGTGATTACTGTCTGCTCATCTGCTTGACAATTGCCAGCTGAGCTGCACGATTCCTGCCTGTCATCTGCTTGACAATTGCCAGCTGTGCTGCGTAATTCCTGCCTGCTCAGCTGCTTGATTATTGCCAGCTGAGCAGCATGATTCCTCACACCTGAGTTCCATGATTATTGCCTGCTGACTGTTTGATTCGTGCCTACTCAGCTCTTTGTTTATTGCCTCCAGAGGCACATGATCAGTGTATGATAGCAAACATGATCAGCGCATGATCAGTCACATGATCAGCGCCATTAAGTCACGTGATCACTACATGATAGTCATGTGATCAGTCCATGCTCAGTCACGGTATCAGTGCATGATCAGCCACGTGATCAGTGCATGATCTGTCACAAGATTAGTGTATGATCATCCACGTGATCAGTGCATGGGCAGTCATGTGATCAGTGCATGATATAGACGTGATCAGTGCATGATCAGTCACGTGATCAGTGCATGATAGCCACGTGATCAGTGCATGATCAGTCACCTGATGGGTGTATGATCATTCACGTGACCTGTACATGGTAGCTACATGATCATTGCATGATCAGCCACGTGAGTAGTGCATGATAGCCACGTGATCAGTGCATGATCAGTCACGTGATCAGTGCATGATCAGTCATGTGACCAGTACATGGTAGCTGCGTGATCATGGCATGATCAGCCACGTGAGCAGTGCATGATAGCCACGTGATCAGTGCATGATCAGACACGTGATCAGTGCATGATCAGTCACGTGATCAGTGCATGATCAGCCACGTGATCAGTGCATGATCAGGCACGTGATCAGTGCATGATCAGTCACGTGATCAGTGCATGATAGCCACGTGATCAGTGCATGATCAGTCACGTGATCAGTGCATGATCAGTCATGTGATCAGTGCATGATCAGCCACGTGATCAGTGCATGATCAGCCACGTGATCAGTGCATGATCAACGTGATCAGTGCATGATCAGTCACGTGACAGTGCATGATAGCTACGTGATCAGTGCATGATCAGCCACGTGATCAGTGCATGATAGCCACGTGATCAGTGCATGATAGCCACGTGATCAGTGCATGATCAGTCATGTGATAGTGTGATCAGCCACGTGATCAGTGCATGATAGCCACGTGATCAGTGCATGATCAGCCACGTGATCAGTGCATGATCAGCCACGTGATCAGTGCATGATCAGTCACGTGATCAGTACATGGTTGCTACGTGATCAGTGCATGATCAGCCACGTGATCAGTGCATGATAGCCACGTGATCAGTGCATGATCAGTCACGTGATCAGTGCATGATCAGTCACGTGATCAGTGCATGATCATTCGTGATCAGTGCATGATCAGTCACGTGATCAGTATATGGTTGCTACGTGATCATTGCATGACAGCCACGTGATCAGTGCATGATAGCCACGTGATCAGTGCATGAGTTACGTGATCAGTGTATGATCAGCCACGTGATCAGTGCATGAGTGCCACGTGATCAGTGCATGATATGTCACGTGACAGTGTGTGATCAGCCACGTGATCAGTGCATGATCAGCCACGTGATCAGTGCATGATAGCCACGTGATCAGTGCATGATCAGTTACGTGATCAGTGTATGATCAGCCACGTGATCAGTGCATGAGCCCGTGATCAGTGCATGATAGCACGTGATCAGTGTGTGATCAGCCACGTGATCAGTGCATGATCAGCCACGTGATCAGTGCATGATCAGTCACGTGATCAGTGTATGATCAGCCACGTGATCAGTGCATGATGCCACGTGATCAGTGCATGATAGTCACGTGACAGTGTGTGATCAGCCACGTGATCAGTGCATGATCAGCCACGTGATCAGTGCATGATAGCCACGTGATCAGTGCATGATCAGTCACGTGATCAGTGCATGATCAGCCACGTGATCAGTGCATGATCAGTCACGTGATCAGTGTATGATCAGCCACGTGAACAGTGCATGCTCAGTCACGTGATCTGGGCCTGCTGAGCTGCGTGATTACTGTCTGCTCATCTGCTTGACAATTGCCAGCTGAGCTGCACGATTCCTGCCTGTCATCTGCTTGACAATTGCCAGCTGTGCTGCGTAATTCCTGCCTGCTCAGCTGCTTGATTATTGCCAGCTGAGCAGCATGATTCCTCACAGCTGAGTTCCATGATTATTGCCTGCTGACTGTTTGATTCGTGCCTACTCAGCTCTTTGTTTATTGCCTCCAGAGGCACATGATCAGTGTATGATAGCAAACATGATCAGTGCATGATCAGTCACATGATCAGCGCCATTAAGTCACGTGATCACTACATGATAGTCATGTGATCAGTCCATGCTCAGTCACGGTATCAGTGCATGATCAGCCACGTGATCAGTGCATGATCTGTCACATGATTAGTGTATGATCATCCACGTGATCAGTGCATGATAGTCATGTGATCAGTGCATGATATAGACGTGATCAGTGCATGATCAGTCACGTGATCAGTGCATGATAGCCACGTGATCAGTGCATGATCAGTCACGTGATCAGTGCATGATCAGTTACGTGATCAGTGTGATCAGCCACGTGATCAGTGCATGATCAGCCACGTGATCAGTGCATGATCAGCCACGTGATCAGTGCATGATCAGTCACGTGATCAGTGCATGGTAGCTACGTGATCAGTGCATGATCAGCCACGTGATCAGTGCATGATAGCCACGTGATCAGTGCATGATAGCCACGTGATCAGTGCATGATCAGTCACGTGATACGTGTGTGATCAGCCACGTGATCAGTGCATGATATCCACGTGATCAGTGCATGACAGCCACGTGATCAGTGCATGATAGCCACGTGATCAGTGCATGATCAGTCACGTGATACATGTGTGATCAGCCACGTGATCAGTGCATGATGAGCCACGTGATCAGTGCATGATCAATTACGTGATCAGTGCATGATCAGTCACGTGACCAGTACATGGTTGCTACGTGATCGTTGCATGATCAGCCACGTGAGCAGCATGATAGCCACGTGATCAGTGCATGATCAGTCACGTGATCAGTACATGATCAGTCACGTGAACAGTGCATGATCATTTACGTGATCAGTGCATGATCAGTCACGTGACCAGTATATGGTTGCTACGTGATCATTCCATGACGAGCCACGTGAGCAGTGCATGATAGCCACGTGATGTGTGCATGAGTTACGTGAGCAGAGTATGATCAGCCACGTGATCAGTGCATGAGTGCCACGTGATCAGTGCATGATATGTCACGTGACAGGTGTGTGATCAGCCACGTGAACAGTGCATGTTCAGCCACGTGATCAGTGCATGATAGCCACGTGATCAGTGCATGATCAGTTACGTGAGCAGTGTATGATCAGCCACGTGATCAGTGCATGGTCAGACACGTGAACAGTGTATGATCAGCCACGTGATCAGTGCATGATAGCCACGTGATCAGTGCATGATCAGCCACGTGATCAGTGCATGATCAGTCACGTGATCAGTGCATGATCAGCCACGTGATCAGTGCATGATCAGTCACCTGATGGGTGTATGATCATTCACGTGACCTGTACATGGTAGCTACATGATCATTGCATGATCAGCCACGTGAGTAGTTCATGATAGCCACGTGATCACTGCATGATCAGTCACGTGATCAGTGCATGATCAGTCATGTGACCAGTACATGGTAGCTGCGTGATCATGGCATGATCAGCCACGTGATCAGTGCATGATAGCCACGTGATCAGTGCATGATCAGCCACGTGATCAGTGCATGATCAGTCACGTGATCAGTGCATGATCAGTCACGTGATCAGTGCATGATCAGCACGTGATCAGTGCATGATCAGCCACGTGATCAGTGCATGATAGCCACGTGATCAGTGCATGATCAGTCACGTGATCAGTGCATGATCAGTCATGTGATCAGTGTATGATCAGCCACGTGATCAGTGCATGATCAGCCACGTGATCAGTGCATGATCAATCACGTGATCAGTGCATGATCAGTCACGTGACAGTACATGGTAGCTACGTGATCATTGCATGATCAGCCACGTGATCAGTGCATGATAGCCACGTGATCAGTGCATGATAGCCACGTGATCAGTGCATGATCAGTCACGTGATCGTGTGTGATCAGCCACGTGATCAGTGCATGATATCCACGTGATCAGTGCATGATCAGCCACGATCAGTGCATGATAGCCACGTGATCAGTGCATGATCAGTCACGTGATCAGTGTGATCAGCCACGTGATCAGTGCATGATCAGCCACGTGATCAGTGCATGATCAGTTACGTGATCAGTGCATGATCAGTCACGTGACCAGTACATGGTAGCTACGTGATCGTTGCATGATCAGCCACGTGATCAGTGCATGATAGCCACGTGATCAGTGCATGATCAGTCACGTGATCAGTGCATGATCAGTCACGTGATCAGTGCATGATCATTTACGTGATCAGTGCATGATCAGTCACGTGACCAGTACATGGTTGCTACGTGATCAGTGCATGATCAGCCACGTGATCAGTGCATGATAGCCACGTGATCAGTGCATGAGTCACGTGATCAGTGCATGATCAGCCACGTGATCAGTGCATGATGCCACGTGATCAGTGCATGATCAGTCACGTGACAGTGCATGATCAGCCACGTGATCAGTGCATGATCAGCCACGTGATCAGTGCATGATAGCCACGTGATCAGTGCATGATCAGTTACGTGAGCAGTGCATGATCAGCCACGTGATCAGTGCATGATCAGACACGTGATCAGTGCATGATCAGCCACGTGATCAGTGCATGATAGCCACGTGATCAGTGCATGATAGCCACGTGATCAGTGCATGATCAGTCACGTGATACAGTGCATGATCAGCCACGTGATCAGTGCATGATCAGTCACGTGATCAGTGCATGATCAGCCACGTGATCAGTGCATGATCAGCCACGTGATCAGTGCATGATAGACACGTGAACAGTGCATGATCAGCCACGTGATCAGTGCATGATATCCAAGTGATCAGTGCATGATCATCACGTGATCAGTGTATGATCAGCCACGTGAACAGTGCATGCTCAGTCACGTGATCTGGGCCTGCTGAGCTGCGTGATTACTGTCTGCTCATCTGCTTGACAATTGCCAGCTGAGCTGCACGATTCCTGCCTGTCATCTGCTTGACAATTGCCAGCTGTGCTGCGTAATTCCTGCCTGCTCAGCTGCTTGATTATTGCCAGCTGAGCAGCATGATTCCTCACACCTGAGTTCCATGATTATTGCCTGCTGACTGTTTGATTCGTGCCTACTCAGCTCTTTGTTTATTGCCTCCAGAGGCACATGATCAGTGTATGATAGCAAACATGATCAGCGCATGATCAGTCACATGATCAGCGCCATTAAGTCACGTGATCACTACATGATAGTCATGTGATCAGTCCATGCTCAGTCACGGTATCAGTGCATGATCAGCCACGTGATCAGTGCATGATCTGTCACATGATTAGTGTATGATCATCCACGTGATCAGTGCATGGGCAGTCATGTGATCAGTGCATGATATAGACGTGATCAGTGCATGATCAGTCTCGTGATCAGTGCATGATAGCCACGTGATCAGTGCATGATCAGTCACCTGATGGGTGTATGATCATTCACGTGACCTGTACATGGTAGCTACATGATCATTGCATGATCAGCCACGTGAGTAGTGCATGATAGCCACGTGATCAGTGCATGATCAGTCACGTGATCAGTGCATGATCAGTCATGTGACCAGTACATGGTAGCTGCGTGATCATGGCATGATCAGCCACGTGAGCAGTGCATGATAGCCACGTGATCAGTGCATGATCAGACACGTGATCAGTGCATGATCAGTCACGTGATCAGTGCATGATCAGCCACGTGATCAGTGCATGATCAGGCACGTGATCAGTGCATGTCAGCCACGTGATCAGTGCATGATAGCCACGTGATCAGTGCATGATCAGTCACGTGATCAGTGCATGATCAGTCACGTGATCAGTGTATGATCAGCCACGTGATCAGTGCATGATCAGCCACGTGATCAGTGCATGATCAATTACGTGATCAGTGCATGATCAGTCACGTGACCAGTACATGAGCTACGTGATCATTGCATGATCAGCCACGTGATCAGTGCATGATAGCCACGTGATCAGTGCATGATAGCCACGTGATCAGTGCATGATCAGTCACGTGATCATGTGTGATCAGCCACGTGATCAGTGCATGATGCCACGTGATCAGTGCATGATCAATTACGTGATCAGTGCATGATCAGTCACGTGACCAGTACATGGTTGCTACGTGATCGTTGCATGATCAGCCACGTGAGCAGTGCATGATAGCCACGTGATCAGTGCATGATCAGTCACGTGATCAGTGCATGATCAGTCACGTGAACAGTGCATGATCATTTACGTGATCAGTGCATGATCAGTCACGTGACCAGTATATGGTTGCTACGTGATCATTCCATGACAGCCACGTGAGCAGTGCATGATAGCCACGTGATGTGTGCATGAGTTACGTGAGCAGAGTATGATCAGCCACGTGATCAGTGCATGAGTGCCACGTGATCAGTGCATGATATGTCACGTGACAGTGTGTGATCAGCCACGTGATCAGTGCATGTTCAGCCACGTGATCAGTGCATGATAGCCACGTGATCAGTGCATGATCAGTTACGTGATCAGTGCATGATCAGCCACGTGATCAGTGCATGATCAGACACGTGATCAGTGTATGATCAGCCACGTGATCAGTGCATGATAGCCACGTGATCAGTGCATGATCAGCCACGTGATCAGTGCATGATCAGTCACGTGATCAGTGCATGATCAGCCACGTGATCAGTGCATGATCAGTCACCTGATCAGTGTATGATCACGTGACCTGTACATGGTAGCTACATGATCATTGCATGATCAGCCACGTGATAGTGCATGATAGCCACGTGATCAGTGCATGATCAGTCACGTGATCAGTGCATGATCAGTCATGTGATCAGTACATGATAGCTGCGTGATCATGCATGATCAGCCACGTGATCAGTGCATGATAGCCACGTGATCAGTGCATGATCAGTCACGTGATCAGTGCATGATCAGTCACGTGATCAGTGCATGATCAGCCACGTGATCAGTGCATGATCAGTCACGTGATCAGTGCATGATCAGCCACGTGATCAGTGCATGATAGCCACGTGATCAGTGCATGATCAGTCACGTGATCAGTGCATGATCAGTCACGTGATCAGTGCATGATCAGCCACGTGATCAGTGCATGATCAGCCACGTGATCAGTGCATGATCAGTCACGTGATCAGTGCATGATCAGTCACGTGACAGTACATGGTAGCTACGTGATCAGTGCATGATCAGCCACGTGATCAGTGCATGATAGCCACGTGATCAGTGCATGATAGCCACGTGATCAGTGCATGATCAGTCACGTGATCGTGTGATCAGCCACGTGATCAGTGCATGATAGCCACGTGATCAGTGCATGACAGCCACGTGATCAGTGCATGATAGCCACGTGATCAGTGCATGATCAGTCACGTGATCATGTGTGATCAGCCACGTGATCAGTGCATGATCACGTGATCAGTGCATGATCAGTTACGTGATCAGTGCATGATCAGTCACGTGACCAGTACATGGTAGCTACGTGATCAGTGCATGATCAGCCACGTGATCAGTGCATGATAGCCACGTGATCAGTGCATGATCAGTCACGTGATCAGTGCATGATCAGTCACGTGATCAGTGCATGATCAGCCACGTGATCAGTGCATGATCAGTCACGTGACCAGTATATGGTTGCTACGTGATCATTGCATGATCAGCCACGTGATCAGTGCATGATAGCCACGTGATCAGTGCATGAGTTACGTGATCAGTGCATGATCAGCCACGTGATCAGTGCATGAGTGCCACGTGATCAGTGCATGATAGTCACGTGACAGTGCATGATCAGCCACGTGATCAGTGCATGATCAGCCACGTGATCAGTGCATGATAGCCACGTGATCAGTGCATGATCAGTCACGTGATCAGTGCATGATCAGCCACGTGATCAGTGCATGATCAGTCACGTGATCAGTGTATGATCAGCCACGTGATCAGTGCATGATAGCCACGTGATCAGTGCATGATAGCCACGTGATCAGTGCATGATCAGTCACGTGATAGTGCATGATCAGCCACGTGATCAGTGCATGATCAGTCACGTGATCAGTGCATGATCAGCCACGTGATCAGTGCATGATCAGTCACGTGATCAGTGCATGATAGAGACGTGAACAGTGCATGATCAGCCACGTGATCAGTGCATGATATCCAAGTGATCAGTGCATGATCATCACGTGATCAGTGTATGATCAGCCACGTGAACAGTGCATGCTCAGTCACGTGATCTGGGCCTGCTGAGCTGCGTGATTACTGTCTGCTCATCTGCTTGACAATTGCCAGCTGAGCTGCACGATTCCTGCCTGTCATCTGCTTGACAATTGCCAGCTGTGCTGCGTAATTCCTGCCTGCTCAGCTGCTTGATTATTGCCAGCTGAGCAGCATGATTCCTCACACCTGAGTTCCATGATTATTGCCTGCTGACTGTTTGATTCGTGCCTACTCAGCTCTTTGTTTATTGCCTCCAGAGGCACATGATCAGTGTATGATAGCAAACATGATCAGCGCATGATCAGTCACATGATCAGCGCCATTAAGTCACGTGATCACTACATGATAGTCATGTGATCAGTCCATGCTCAGTCACGGTATCAGTGCATGATCAGCCACGTGATCAGTGCATGATCTGTCACAAGATTAGTGTATGATCATCCACGTGATCAGTGCATGGGCAGTCATGTGATCAGTGCATGATATAGACGTGATCAGTGCATGATCAGTCTCGTGATCAGTGCATGATAGCCACGTGATCAGTGCATGATCAGTCACCTGATGGGTGTATGATCATTCACGTGACCTGTACATGGTAGCTACATGATCATTGCATGATCAGCCACGTGAGTAGTGCATGATAGCCACGTGATCACTGCATGATCAGTCACGTGATCAGTGCATGATCAGTCATGTGACCAGTACATGGTAGCTGCGTGATCATGGCATGATCAGCCACGTGAGCAGTGCATGATAGCCACGTGATCAGTGCATGATCAGACGTGAGATCAGTGCATGATCAGTCACGTGATCAGTGCATGATCAGCCACGTGATCAGTGCATGATCAGGCACGTGATCAGTGTATGTCAGCCACGTGATCAGTGCATGATAGCCACGTGATCAGTGCATGATCAGTCACGTGATCAGTGCATGATCAGTCACGTGATCAGTGTATGATCAGCCACGTGATCAGTGCATGATCAGCCACGTGATCAGTGCATGATCAATTACGTGATCAGTGCATGATCAGTCACGTGACAGTGCATGATAGCTACGTGATCAGTGCATGATCAGCCACGTGATCAGTGCATGATAGCCACGTGATCAGTGCATGATAGCCACGTGATCAGTGCATGATCAGCCACGTGATCAGTGCATGATAGCCACGTGATCAGTGCATGATCAGTCACGTGATCATGTGTGATCAGCCACGTGATCAGTGCATGATCAGCCACGTGATCAGTGCATGATCAGCCACGTGATCAGTGCATGATCAGTCACGTGATCAGTGCATGGTTGCTACGTGATCGTTGCATGATCAGCCACGTGATCAGTGCATGATAGCCACGTGATCAGTGCATGATCAGTCACGTGATCAGTGCATGATCAGTCACGTGATCAGTGCATGATCAGTTACGTGATCAGTGCATGATCAGTCACGTGACCAGTATATGGTTGCTACGTGATCATTGCATGATCAGCCACGTGATCAGTGCATGATAGCCACGTGATCAGTGCATGAGTTACGTGATCAGTGCATGATCAGCCACGTGATCAGTGCATGATGCCACGTGATCAGTGCATGATCAGTCACGTGATCAGTGCATGATCAGCCACGTGATCAGTGCATGATCAGCCACGTGATCAGTGCATGATAGCCACGTGATCAGTGCATGATCAGTCACGTGATCAGTGCATGATCAGCCACGTGATCAGTGCATGATGCCACGTGATCAGTGCATGATAGTCACGTGATCAGTGCATGATCAGCCACGTGATCAGTGCATGATCAGCCACGTGATCAGTGCATGATCAGTCACGTGATCAGTGTATGATCAGCCACGTGATCAGTGCATGATGCCACGTGATCAGTGCATGATAGTCACGTGACAGTGTGTGATCAGCCACGTGATCAGTGCATGATCAGCCACGTGATCAGTGCATGATAGCCACGTGATCAGTGCATGATCAGTCACGTGATCAGTGCATGATCAGCCACGTGATCAGTGCATGATCAGACACGTGATCAGTGTATGATCAGCCACGTGAACAGTGCATGCTCAGTCACGTGATCTGGGCCTGCTGAGCTGCGTGATTACTGTCTGCTCATCTGCTTGACAATTGCCAGCTGAGCTGCACGATTCCTGCCTGTCATCTGCTTGACAATTGCCAGCTGTGCTGCGTAATTCCTGCCTGCTCAGCTGCTTGATTATTGCCAGCTGAGCAGCATGATTCCTCACAGCTGAGTTCCATGATTATTGCCTGCTGACTGTTTGATTCGTGCCTACTCAGCTCTTTGTTTATTGCCTCCAGAGGCACATGATCAGTGTATGATAGCAAACATGATCAGCGCATGATCAGTCACATGATCAGCGCCATTAAGTCACGTGATCACTACATGATAGTCATGTGATCAGTCCATGCTCAGTCACGGTATCAGTGCATGATCAGCCACGTGATCAGTGCATGATCTGTCACAAGATTAGTGTATGATCATCCACGTGATCAGTGCATGGGCAGTCATGTGATCAGTGCATGATATAGACGTGATCAGTGCATGATCAGTCTCGTGATCAGTGCATGATAGCCACGTGATCAGTGCATGATCAGTCACCTGATGGGTGTATGATCATTCACGTGACCTGTACATGGTAGCTACATGATCATTGCATGATCAGCCACGTGAGTAGTGCATGATAGCCACGTGATCAGTGCATGATCAGTCACGTGATCAGTGCATGATCAGTCATGTGACCAGTACATGGTAGCTGCGTGATCATGGCATGATCAGCCACGTGAGCAGTGCATGATAGCCACGTGATCAGTGCATGATCAGTCACGTGATCAGTGCATGATCAGTCACGTGATCAGTGCATGATCAGCCACGTGATCAGTGCATGATCAGGCACGTGATCAGTGCATGTCAGCCAAGTGATCAGTGCATGATAGCCACGTGATCAGTGCATGATCAGTCACGTGATCAGTGCATGATCAGTTATGTGATCAGTGTATGATCAGCCACGTGATCAGTGCATGATCAGCCACGTGATCAGTGCATGATCAATTACGTGATCAGTGCATGATCAGTCACGTGACCAGTACATGGTAGCTACGTGATCATTGCATGATCAGCCACGTGATCAGTGCATGATAGCCACGTGATCAGTGCATGATAGCCACGTGATCAGTGCATGATCAGTCATGTGATACGTGTGTGATCAGCCACGTGATCAGTGCATGATATCCACGTGATCAGTGCATGACAGCCACGTGATCAGTGCATGAGAGCCACGTGATCAGTGCATGATCAGTCACGTGATACATGTGTGATCAGCCACGTGATCAGTGCATGATGAGCCACGTGATCAGTGCAGGATCAATTACGTGATCAGTGCATGATCAGTCACGTGACCAGTACATGGTTGCTACGTGATCGTTGCATGATCAGCCACGTGAGCAGAGCATGATAGCCACGTGATCAGTGCATGATCAGTCACGTGATCAGTACATGATCAGTCACGTGAACAGTGCATGATCATTTACGTGATCTGTGCATGATCAGTCACGTGACCAGTATATGGTAGCTACGTGATCATTCCATGACGAGCCACGTGAGCAGTGCATGATAGCCACGTGATGTGTGCATGAGTTACGTGAGCAGAGTATGATCAGCCACGTGATCAGTGCATGAGTGCCACGTGATCAGTGCATGATATGTCACGTGACAGGTGTGTGATCAGCCACGTGAACAGTGCATGTTCAGCCACGTGATCAGTGCATGATAGCCACGTGATCAGTGCATGATCAGTTACGTGAGCAGTGTATGATCAGCCACGTGATCAGTGCATGGTCAGACACGTGAACAGTGTATGATCAGCCACGTGATCAGTGCATGATATCCAAGTGATCAGTGCATGATCATCACGTGATCAGTGTATGATCAGCCACGTGAACAGTGCATGCTCAGTCACGTGATCAGGGCCTGCTGAGCTGCGTGATTACTGTCTGCTCATCTGCTTGACAATTGCCAGCTGAGCTGCACGATTCCTGCCTGTCATCTGCTTGACAATTGCCAGCTGTGCTGCGTAATTCCTGCCTGCTCAGCTGCTTGATTATTGCCAGCTGAGCAGCATGATTCCTCACACCTGAGTTCCATGATTATTGCCTGCTGACTGTTTGATTCGTGCCTACTCAGCTCTTTGTTTATTGCCTCCAGAGGCACATGATCAGTGTATGATAGCAAACATGATCAGCGCATGATCAGTCACATGATCAGCGCCATTAAGTCACGTGATCACTACATGATAGTCATGTGATCAGTCCATGCTCAGTCACGGTATCAGTGCATGATCAGCCACGTGATCAGTGCATGATCTGTCACATGATTAGTGTATGATCATCCACGTGATCAGTGCATGGGCAGTCATGTGATCAGTGCATGATATAGACGTGATCAGTGCATGATCAGTCTCGTGATCAGTGCATGATAGCCACGTGATCAGTGCATGATCAGTCACCTGATGGGTGTATGATCATTCACGTGACCTGTACATGGTAGCTACATGATCATTGCATGATCAGCCACGTGAGTAGTGCATGATAGCCACGTGATCAGTGCATGATCAGTCACGTGATCAGTGCATGATCAGTCATGTGACCAGTACATGGTAGCTGCGTGATCATGGCATGATCAGCCACGTGAGCAGTGCATGATAGCCACGTGATCAGTGCATGATCAGCCACGTGATCAGTGCATGATCAGTCACGTGATCAGTGCATGATCAGCCACGTGATCAGTGCATGATAGCCACGTGATCAGTGCATGATCAGTCACGTGATCAGTGCATGATCAGCCACGTGATCAGTGCATGATCAGTCACGTGATCAGTGCATGATCAGCCACGTGATCAGTGCATGATCAGCCACGTGATCAGTGCATGATCAGACGTGATCAGTGCATGATCAGCCACGTGATCAGTGCATGATATCCACGTGATCAGTGCATGATCATCACGTGATCAGTGTATGATCAGCCACGTGAACAGTGCATGCTCAGTCACGTGATCAGGGCCTGCTGAGCTGCGTGATTACTGTCTGCTCATCTGCTTGACAATTGCCAGCTGAGCTGCACGATTCCTGCCTGTCATCTGCTTGACAATTGCCAGCTGTGCTGCGTAATTCCTGCCTGCTCAGCTGCTTGATTATTGCCAGCTGAGCAGCATGATTCCTCACAGCTGAGTTCCATGATTATTGCCTGCTGACTGTTTGATTCGTGCCTACTCAGCTCTTTGTTTATTGCCTCCAGAGGCACATGATCAGTGTATGATAGCAAACATGATCAGTGCATGATCAGTCACATGATCAGCGCCATTAAGTCACGTGATCACTACATGATAGTCATGTGATCAGTCCATGCTCAGTCACGGTATCAGTGCATGATCAGCCACGTGATCAGTGCATGATCTGTCACGTGATTAGTGTATGATCATCCACGTGATCAGTGCATGGGCAGTCATGTGATCAGTGCATGATATAGACGTGATCAGTGCATGATCAGTCACGTGATCAGTGCATGATAGCCACGTGATCAGTGCATGATCAGTCACCTGATGGGTGTATGATCATTCACGTGACCTGTACATGGTAGCTACATGATCATTGCATGATCAGCCACGTGAGTAGTGCATGATAGCCACGTGATCAGTGCATGATCAGTCACGTGATCAGTGCATGATCAGTCATGTGACCAGTACATGGTAGCTGCGTGATCATGGCATGATCAGCCACGTGATCAGTGCATGATAGCCACGTGATCAGTGCATGATCAGACGTGATCAGTGCATGATCAGTCACGTGATCAGTGCATGATCAGCCACGTGATCAGTGCATGATCAGTCACGTGATCAGTGTATGATCAGCCACGTGATCAGTGCATGATAGCCACGTGATCAGTGCATGATCAGTCACGTGATCAGTGCATGATCAGTCACGTGATCAGTGCATGATCAGCCACGTGATCAGTGCATGATCAGCCACGTGATCAGTGCATGATCAGTCACGTGATCAGTGCATGATCAGTCACGTGACAGTGCATGATAGCTACGTGATCAGTGCATGATCAGCCACGTGATCAGTGCATGATAGCCACGTGATCAGTGCATGATAGCCACGTGATCAGTGCATGATCAGCCACGTGATCAGTGCATGATAGCCACGTGATCAGTGCATGATCAGTCACGTGATCATGTGTGATCAGCCACGTGATCAGTGCATGATCAGCCACGTGATCAGTGCATGATCAGTTACGTGATCAGTGCATGATCAGTCACGTGATCAGTGCATGGTAGCTACGTGATCGTGCATGATCAGCCACGTGATCAGTGCATGATAGCCACGTGATCAGTGCATGATCAGTCACGTGATCAGTGCATGATCAGTCACGTGATCAGTGCATGATCAGTTACGTGATCAGTGCATGATCAGTCACGTGACCAGTATATGGTTGCTACGTGATCATTGCATGACAGCCACGTGATCAGTGCATGATAGCCACGTGATCAGTGCATGAGTTACGTGATCAGTGCATGATCAGCCACGTGATCAGTGCATGATGCCACGTGATCAGTGCATGATCAGTCACGTGACAGTGCATGATCAGCCACGTGATCAGTGCATGATCAGCCACGTGATCAGTGCATGATAGCCACGTGATCAGTGCATGATCAGTTACGTGATCAGTGCATGATCAGCCACGTGATCAGTGCATGATGCCACGTGATCAGTGCATGATAGTCACGTGACAGTGTATGATCAGCCACGTGATCAGTGCATGATCAGCCACGTGATCAGTGCATGATCAGTCACGTGATCAGTGTATGATCAGCCACGTGATCAGTGCATGAGTGCCACGTGATCAGTGCATGATAGTCACGTGACAGTGTGTGATCAGCCACGTGATCAGTGCATGATCAGCCACGTGATCAGTGCATGATCAGCCACGTGATCAGTGCATGATCAGTCACGTGATCAGTGCATGATCAGCCACGTGATCAGTGCATGATCAGACACGTGATCAGTGTATGATCAGCCACGTGAACAGTGCATGCTCAGTCACGTGATCAGGGCCTGCTGAGCTGCGTGATTACTGTCTGCTCATCTGCTTGACAATTGCCAGCTGAGCTGCACGATTCCTGCCTGTCATCTGCTTGACAATTGCCAGCTGTGCTGCGTAATTCCTGCCTGCTCAGCTGCTTGATTATTGCCAGCTGAGCAGCATGATTCCTCACAGCTGAGTTCCATGATTATTGCCTGCTGACTGTTTGATTCGTGCCTACTCAGCTCTTTGTTTATTGCCTCCAGAGGCACATGATCAGTGTATGATAGCAAACATGATCAGCGCATGATCAGTCACATGATCAGCGCCATTAAGTCACGTGATCACTACATGATAGTCATGTGATCAGTCCATGCTCAGTCACGGTATCAGTGCATGATCAGCCACGTGATCAGTGCATGATCTGTCACAAGATTAGTGTATGATCATCCACGTGATCAGTGCATGGGCAGTCATGTGATCAGTGCATGATATAGACGTGATCAGTGCATGATCAGTCTCGTGATCAGTGCATGATAGCCACGTGATCAGTGCATGATCAGTCACCTGATGGGTGTATGATCATTCACGTGACCTGTACATGGTAGCTACATGATCATTGCATGATCAGCCACGTGAGTAGTGCATGATAGCCACGTGATCAGTGCATGATCAGTCACGTGATCAGTGCATGATCAGTCATGTGACCAGTACATGGTAGCTGCGTGATCATGGCATGATCAGCCACGTGAGCAGTGCATGATAGCCACGTGATCAGTGCATGATCAGTCACGTGATCAGTGCATGATCAGTCACGTGATCAGTGCATGATCAGCCACGTGATCAGTGCATGATCAGGCACGTGATCAGTGCATGTCAGCCACGTGATCAGTGCATGATAGCCACGTGATCAGTGCATGATCAGTCACGTGATCAGTGCATGATCAGTTATGTGATCAGTGCATGATCAGCCACGTGATCAGTGCATGATAGCCACGTGATCAGTGCATGATAGCCACGTGATCAGTGCATGATCAGTCACGTGATAGTGTGTGATCAGCCACGTGATCAGTGCATGATATCCACGTGATCAGTGCATGACAGCCACGTGATCAGTGCATGATAGCCACGTGATCAGTGCATGATCAGTCACGTGATACATGTGTGATCAGCCACGTGATCAGTGCATGATGAGCCACGTGATCAGTGCATGATCAATTACGTGATCAGTGCATGATCAGTCACGTGACCAGTACATGGTTGCTACGTGATCGTTGCATGATCAGCCACGTGAGCAGTGCATGATAGCCACGTGATCAGTGCATGATCAGTCACGTGATCAGTGCATGATCAGTCACGTGAACAGTGCATGATCATTTACGTGATCAGTGCATGATCAGTCACGTGACCAGTATATGGTTGCTACGTGATCATTCCATGACAGCCACGTGAGCAGTGCATGATAGCCACGTGATGTGCATGAGTTACGTGAGCAGAGTATGATCAGCCACGTGATCAGTGCATGAGTGCCACGTGATCAGTGCATGATAGTCACGTGACAGTGTGTGATCAGCCACGTGATCAGTGCATGATCAGCCACGTGATCAGTGCATGATAGCCACGTGATCAGTGCATGATCAGTCACGTGATCAGTGCATGATCAGCCACGTGATCAGTGCATGATGCCACGTGATCAGTGCATGATCAGTTACGTGAGCAGTGTATGATCAGCCACGTGATCAGTGCATGGTCAGACACGTGAACAGTGTATGATCAGCCACGTGATCAGTGCATGATATCCAAGTGATCAGTGCATGATCATCACGTGATCAGTGTATGATCAGCCACGTGAACAGTGCATGCTCAGTCACGTGATCTGGGCCTGCTGAGCTGCGTGATTACTGTCTGCTCATCTGCTTGACAATTGCCAGCTGAGCTGCACGATTCCTGCCTGTCATCTGCTTGACAATTGCCAGCTGTGCTGCGTAATTCCTGCCTGCTCAGCTGCTTGATTATTGCCAGCTGAGCAGCATGATTCCTCACAGCTGAGTTCCATGATTATTGCCTGCTGACTGTTTGATTCGTGCCTACTCAGCTCTTTGTTTATTGCCTCCAGAGGCACATGATCAGTGTATGATAGCAAACATGATCAGCGCATGATCAGTCACATGATCAGCGCCATTAAGTCACGTGATCACTACATGATAGTCATGTGATCAGTCCATGCTCAGTCACGGTATCAGTGCATGATCAGCCACGTGATCAGTGCATGATCTGTCACAAGATTAGTGTATGATCATCCACGTGATCAGTGCATGGGCAGTCATGTGATCAGTGCATGATATAGACGTGATCAGTGCATGATCAGTCTCGTGATCAGTGCATGATAGCCACGTGATCAGTGCATGATCAGTCACCTGATGGGTGTATGATCATTCACGTGACCTGTACATGGTAGCTACATGATCATTGCATGATCAGCCACGTGAGTAGTGCATGATAGCCACGTGATCACTGCATGATCAGTCACGTGATCAGTGCATGATCAGTCATGTGACCAGTACATGGTAGCTGCGTGATCATGGCATGATCAGCCACGTGAGCAGTGCATGATAGCCACGTGATCAGTGCATGATCAGTCACGTGATCAGTGCATGATCAGTCACGTGATCAGTGCATGATCAGCCACGTGATCAGTGCATGATCAGGCACGTGATCAGTGTATGTCCAGCCACGTGATCAGTGCATGATAGCCACGTGATCAGTGCATGATCAGTCACGTGATCAGTGCATGATCAGTTACGTGATCAGTGCATGATCAGCCACGTGATCAGTGCATGATCAGCCACATGATCAGTGCATGATCAATTACGTGATCAGTGCATGATCAGTCACGTGACCAGTACATGGTAGCTACGTGATCATTGCATGATCAGCCACGTGATCAGTGCATGATAGCCACGTGATCAGTGCATGATAGCCACGTGATCAGTGCATGATCAGTCATGTGATACGTGTGTGATCAGCCACGTGATCAGTGCATGATATCCACGTGATCAGTGCATGACAGCCACGTGATCAGTGCATGAGAGCCACGTGATCAGTGCATGATCAGTCACGTGATGTGTGATCAGCCACGTGATCAGTGCATGATGAGCCACGTGATCAGTGCATCAATTACGTGATCAGTGCATGATCAGTCACGTGACCAGTACATGGTTGCTACGTGATCGTGCATGATCAGCCACGTGAGCAGTGCATGATAGCCACGTGATCAGTGCATGATCAGTCACGTGATCAGTGCATGATCAGTCACGTGATCAGTGCATGATATCCACGTGATCAGTGCATGATCAGCCACGTGATCAGTGCATGATAGCCACGTGATCAGTGCATGATCAGTCACGTGATCAGTGCATGATCAGTCACGTGATGTGTGCATGATCAGCCACGTGATCAGTGCATGATCAGCCACGTGATCAGTGCATGATAGCCACGTGATCAGTGCATGATCAGTTACGTGAGCAGTGTATGATCAGCCACGTGATCAGTGCATGGTCAGACACGTGAACAGTGTATGATCAGCCACGTGATCAGTGCATGATATCCAAGTGATCAGTGCATGATCATCACGTGATCAGTGTATGATCAGCCACGTGAACAGTGCATGCTCAGTCACGTGATCAGGGCCTGCTGAGCTGCGTGATTACTGTCTGCTCATCTGCTTGACAATTGCCAGCTGAGCTGCACGATTCCTGCCTGTCATCTGCTTGACAATTGCCAGCTGTGCTGCGTAATTCCTGCCTGCTCAGCTGCTTGATTATTGCCAGCTGAGCAGCATGATTCCTCACAGCTGAGTTCCATGATTATTGCCTGCTGACTGTTTGATTCGTGCCTACTCAGCTCTTTGTTTATTGCCTCCAGAGGCACATGATCAGTGTATGATAGCAAACATGATCAGTGCATGATCAGTCACATGATCAGCGCCATTAAGTCACGTGATCACTACATGATAGTCATGTGATCAGTCCATGCTCAGTCACGGTATCAGTGCATGATCAGCCACGTGATCA
The DNA here is from genome assembly GCF_032452875.1 of Bos javanicus. Taxonomy (NCBI): domain Eukaryota; kingdom Metazoa; phylum Chordata; class Mammalia; order Artiodactyla; family Bovidae; genus Bos; species Bos javanicus. The sequence goes on from NW_026894555.1 coordinate 25,889, forward strand.
GTGCATGATCAGCCACGTGATCAGTGCATGATAGCCATGTGATCAGTGCATGATCAGTCACGTGATCAGTGCATGATCAGTCACGTGATCAGTGCATGATCAGCCACGTGATCAGTGCATGATCAGTCACCTGATCAGTGTATGATCAGTCACGTGACCAGTACATGGTAGCTACATGATCATTGCATGATCAGCCACGTGAGTAGTGCATGATAGCCACGTGATCAGTGCATGATCAGTCACGTGATCAGTGCATGATCAGTCACGTGATCAGTGCATGATCAGCCACGTGATCAGTGCATGATCAGCCACGTGATCAGTGCATGATCAGCCACGTGATCAGTGCATGATCAGTCACGTGATCAGTGCATGATAGCCACGTGATCAGTGCATGATCAGCCACGTGATCAGTGCATGATAGCCACGTGATCAGTGCATGATCAGTCACGTGATCAGTGCATGATCAGTCACGTGATCAGTGCATGATCAGTCACGTGATCAGTGCATGATCAGCCACGTGATCAGTGCATGATCAGTCACGTGATCAGTGCATGATAGCTACGTGATCAGTGCATGATCAGCCACGTGATCAGTGCATGATAGCCACGTGATCAGTGCATGATCAGTCACGTGATCAGTGCATGATCCCACGTGATCAGTGCATGATCAGTCACGTGATCAGTGCATGATATACGTGATCAGTGCATGATCAGTCACGTGATCAGTGCATGATCAGCCACGTGATCAGTGCATGATAGCCACGTGATCAGTGCATGATAGCCACGTGATCAGTGCATGATCAGTCACGTGATCAGTGCATGATCAGCCACGTGATCAGTGCATGATAGCCACGTGATCAGTGCATGATCAGTCACGTGATCAGTGCATGATCAGTCACGTGATCAGTGCATGATCAGCCACGTGATCAGTGCATGATCAGCCACGTGATCAGTGCATGATCAGTCACGTGATCAGTGCATGATCAGTCACGTGATCAGTGCATGATCAGTCACGTGATCAGTGCATGATCAGCCACGTGATCAGTGCATGATCAGCCACGTGATCAGTGCATGATCAGTCACGTGATCAGTGCATGATCAGCCACGTGATCAGTGCATGATCAGCCACGTGATCAGTGCATGATCAGCCACGTGATCAGTGCATGATCAGTCACGTGATCAGTGCATGATCAGCCACGTGATCAGTGCATGATAGCCACGTGATCAGTGCATGATCAGTCACGTGATCAGTGCATGATCAGCCACGTGATCAGTGCATGATCAGACACGTGATCAGTGCATGATCAGCCACGTGATCAGTGCATGATAGCCACGTGATCAGTGCATGATCAGTCACGTGATCAGTGCATGATCAGTCACGTGATCAGTGCATGATCAGTCACGTGATCAGTGCATGATCAGTCACGTGATCAGTGCATGATAGTCACGTGATCAGTGCATGATCAGCCACGTGATCAGTGCATGATCAGTCACGTGATCAGTGCATGATAGCCACGTGATCAGTGCATGATCAGTCACGTGATCATGTGATCAGCCACGTGATCAGTGCATGATCAGCCACGTGATCAGTGCATGATCAGTGATCAGTGCATGATCAGTCACGTGATCAGTGCATGGTAGCTACGTGATCGTGCATGATCAGCCACGTGATCAGTGCATGATAGCCACGTGATCAGTGCATGATCAGTCACGTGATCAGTGCATGATCAGTCACGTGATCAGTGCATGATCAGTCACGTGATCAGTGCATGATCAGTCACGTGATCAGTACATGGTAGCTACGTGATCATTGCATGATCAGCCACGTGATCAGTGCATGATAGCCACGTGATCAGTGCATGATCAGTCACGTGATCAGTGTATGATCAGCCACGTGATCAGTGCATGATGCCACGTGATCAGTGCATGATAGTCACGTGATCAGTGTGTGATCAGCCACGTGATCAGTGCATGATCAGCCACGTGATCAGTGCATGATAGCCACGTGATCAGTGCATGATCAGTCACGTGATCAGTGCATGATCAGCCACGTGATCAGTGCATGATAGCCACGTGATCAGTGCATGATCAGCCACGTGATCAGTGCATGATCAGCCACGTGATCAGTGCATGATCAGTCACGTGATCATGTGATCAGCCACGTGATCAGTGCATGATCAGCCACGTGATCAGTGCATGATCAGTCACGTGATCAGTGCATGATCAGTCACGTGATCAGTGCATGATAGCCACGTGATCAGTGCATGATCAGTCACGTGATCAGTGCATGATCAGTCACGTGACCAGTGCATGGTAGCTACGTGATCATTGCATGATCAGCCACGTGAGCAGTGCATGATAGCCACGTGATCAGTGCATGATCAGTCACGTGATCAGTGCATGATCAGTCACGTGATGTGTGCATGATCAGCCACGTGATCAGTGCATGATCAGCCACGTGATCAGTGCATGATAGCCACGTGATCAGTGCATGATCAGTTACGTGAGCAGTGTATGATCAGCCACGTGATCAGTGCATGGTCAGACACGTGAACAGTGTATGATCAGCCACGTGATCAGTGCATGATATCCAAGTGATCAGTGCATGATCATCACGTGATCAGTGTATGATCAGCCACGTGAACAGTGCATGCTCAGTCACGTGATCAGGGCCTGCTGAGCTGCGTGATTACTGTCTGCTCATCTGCTTGACAATTGCCAGCTGAGCTGCACGATTCCTGCCTGTCATCTGCTTGACAATTGCCAGCTGTGCTGCGTAATTCCTGCCTGCTCAGCTGCTTGATTATTGCCAGCTGAGCAGCATGATTCCTCACAGCTGAGTTCCATGATTATTGCCTGCTGACTGTTTGATTCGTGCCTACTCAGCTCTTTGTTTATTGCCTCCAGAGGCACATGATCAGTGTATGATAGCAAACATGATCAGTGCATGATCAGTCACATGATCAGCGCCATTAAGTCACGTGATCACTACATGATAGTCATGTGATCAGTCCATGCTCAGTCACGGTATCAGTGCATGATCAGCCACGTGATCAGTGCATGATCAGCCACGTGATCAGTGCATGATCAGCCACGTGATCAGTGCATGATCAGTCACGTGATCAGTGCATGATCAGGCACGTGATCAGTGCATGATCAGCCACGTGATCAGTGCATGATAGCCACGTGATCAGTGCATGATCAGTCACCTGATGGGTGTATGATCATTCACGTGACCTGTACATGGTAGCTACATGATCATTGCATGATCAGCCACGTGAGTAGTGCATGATAGCCACGTGATCAGTGCATGATCAGTCACGTGATCAGTGCATGATCAGTCATGTGATCAGTGCATGATCAGGCACGTGATCAGTGCATGATCAGCCACGTGATCAGTGCATGATAGCCACGTGATCAGTGCATGATCAGTCACGTGATCAGTGCATGATCAGCCACGTGATCAGTGCATGATCAGCCACGTGATCAGTGCATGATCAGCCACGTGATCAGTGCATGATATCCACGTGATCAGTGCATGATCATCACGTGATCAGTGTATGATCAGCCACGTGATCAGTGCATGCTCAGTCACGTGATCAGGGCCTGCTGAGCTGCGTGATTACTGTCTGCTCATCTGCTTGACAATTGCCAGCTGAGCTGCACGATTCCTGCCTGTCATCTGCTTGACAATTGCCAGCTGTGCTGCGTAATTCCTGCCTGCTCAGCTGCTTGATTATTGCCAGCTGAGCAGCATGATTCCTCACAGCTGAGTTCCATGATTATTGCCTGCTGACTGTTTGATTCGTGCCTACTCAGCTCTTTGTTTATTGCCTCCAGAGGCACATGATCAGTGTATGATAGCAAACATGATCAGTGCATGATCAGTCACATGATCAGTGCCATTAAGTCACGTGATCACTACATGATAGTCATGTGATCAGTCCATGCTCAGTCACGGTATCAGTGCATGATCAGCCACGTGATCAGTGCATGATCAGCCACGTGATCAGTGCATGATAGCCACGTGATCAGTGCATGATCAGTCACGTGATCAGTGCATGATCAGTCACGTGATCAGTGCATGATCAGCCACGTGATCAGTGCATGATCATCACCTGATCAGTGTATGATCAGTCACGTGACCAGTACATGGTAGCTACATGATCATTGCATGATCAGCCACGTGATAGTGCATGATAGCCACGTGATCAGTGCATGATCAGTCACGTGATCAGTGCATGATCAGTCACGTGATCAGTGCATGATCAGCCACGTGATCAGTGCATGATCAGCCACGTGATCAGTGCATGATCAGTCACGTGATCAGTGCATGATCAGTCACGTGATCAGTGCATGATAGCCACGTGATCAGTGCATGATCAGCCACGTGATCAGTGCATGATAGCCACGTGATCAGTGCATGATCAGTCACGTGATCAGTGCATGATCAGTCACGTGATCAGTGCATGATCAGTCACGTGATCAGTGCATGATCAGTCACGTGATCAGTGCATGATCAGTCACGTGATCAGTACATGATAGCTACGTGATCAGTGCATGATCAGCCACGTGATCAGTGCATGATAGCCACGTGATCAGTGCATGATCAGTCACATGATCAGTGCATGATCATCCACGTGATCAGTGCATGATCAGTCATGTGATCAGTGCATGATATTCACGTGATCAGTGCATGATCAGTCACGTGATCAGTGCATGATCAGCCACGTGATCAGTGCATGATAGCCACGTGATCAGTGCATGATAGCCAGTGATCAGTGCATGATCAGTCACGTGATCAGTGCATGATCAGCCACGTGATCAGTGCATGATAGCCACGTGATCAGTGCATGATCAGTCACGTGATCAGTGCATGATCAGTCACGTGATCAGTGCATGATCAGCCACGTGATCAGTGCATGATCAGCCACGTGATCAGTGCATGATCAGTCACGTGATCAGTGCATGATCAGTCACGTGATCAGTGCATGATCAGTCACGTGATCAGTGCATGATCAGCCACGTGATCAGTGCATGATAGCCACGTGATCAGTGCATGATCAGTCACGTGATCAGTGCATGATCAGTCACGTGATCAGTGCATGATCAGCCACGTGATCAGTGCATGATAGCCACGTGATCAGTGCATGATCAGTCACGTGATCAGTGCATGATCAGTCACGTGATCAGTGCATGATCAGCCAGTGATCAGTGCATGATAGCCACGTGATCAGTGCATGATCAGTCACGTGATCAGTGCATGATCAGTCACGTGATCAGTGCATGATCAGCCACGTGATCAGTGCATGATCAGTCACGTGATCAGTGCATGATCAGTCACGTGAACAGTGCATGATCATTTACGTGATCTGTGCATGATCAGTCACGTGACCAGTATATGGTAGCTCCGTGATCATTCCATGATCAGCCACGTGAGCAGTGCATGATAGCCACGTGATGTGTGCATGATGAGTTACGTGAGCAGAGTATGATCAGCCACGTGATCAGTGCATGAGTGCCACGTGATCAGTGCATGATATGTCACGTGACAGGTGTGTGATCAGCCACGTGAACAGTGCATGTTCAGCCACGTGATCAGTGCATGATAGCCACGTGATCAGTGCATGATCAGTTACGTGAGCAGTGTATGATCAGCCACGTGATCAGTGCATGGTCAGACACGTGAACAGTGTATGATCAGCCACGTGATCAGTGCATGATATCCAAGTGATCAGTGCATGATCAATCACGTGATCAGTGTATGATCAGCCACGTGAACAGTGCATGCTCAGTCACGTGATCAGGGCCTGCTGAGCTGCGTGATTACTGTCTGCTCATCTGCTTGACAATTGCCAGCTGAGCTGCACGATTCCTGCCTGTCATCTGCTTGACAATTGCCAGCTGTGCTGCGTAATTCCTGCCTGCTCAGCTGCTTGATTATTGCCAGCTGAGCAGCATGATTCCTCACAGCTGAGTTCCATGATTATTGCCTGCTGACTGTTTGATTCGTGCCTACTCAGCTCTTTGTTTATTGCCTCCAGAGGCACATGATCAGTGTATGATAGCAAACATGATCAGTGCATGATCAGTCACATGATCAGCGCCATTAAGTCACGTGATCACTACATGATAGTCATGTGATCAGTCCATGCTCAGTCACGGTATCAGTGCATGATCAGCCACGTGATCAGTGCATGATCAGCCACGTGATCAGTGCATGATAGCCATGTGATCAGTGCATGATCAGTCACGTGATCAGTGCATGATCAGTCACGTGATCAGTGCATGATCAGCCACGTGATCAGTGCATGATCATCACCTGATCAGTGTATGATCAGTCACGTGACCAGTACATGGTAGCTACATGATCATTGCATGATCAGCCACGTGAGTAGTGCATGATCAGCCACGTGATCAGTGCATGATCAGTCACGTGATCAGTGCATGATCAGCCACGTGATCAGTGCATGATCAGCCACGTGATCAGTGCATGATCAGCCACGTGATCAGTGCATGATCAGTCACGTGATCAGTGCATGATAGCCACGTGATCAGTGCATGATCAGCCACGTGATCAGTGCATGATAGCCACGTGATCAGTGCATGATCAGTCACGTGATCAGTGCATGATCAGTCACGTGATCAGTGCATGATCAGTCACGTGATCAGTGCATGATCAATTACGTGATCAGTGCATGATCAGTCACGTGATCAGTGCATGGTAGCTACGTGATCAGTGCATGATCAGCCACGTGATCAGTGCATGATAGCCACGTGATCAGTGCATGATCAGTCACGTGATCAGTGCATGATCAGCCACGTGATCAGTGCATGATCAGTCACGTGATCAGTGCATGATATAGACGTGATCAGTGCATGATCAGTCACGTGATCAGTGCATGATCAGCCACGTGATCAGTGCATGATAGCCACGTGATCAGTGCATGATAGCCAGTGATCAGTGCATGATCAGTCACGTGATCAGTGCATGATCAGCCACGTGATCAGTGCATGATAGCCACTGATCAGTGCATGATCAGTCACGTGATCAGTGCATGATCAGTCACGTGATCAGTGCATGATCAGCCACGTGATCAGTGCATGATCAGCCACGTGATCAGTGCATGATCAGTCACGTGATCAGTGCATGATCAGTCACGTGATCAGTGCATGATCAGTCACGTGATCAGTGCATGATCAGCCACGTGATCAGTGCATGATCAGCCACGTGATCAGTGCATGATCAGTCACGTGATCAGTGCATGATCAGCCACGTGATCAGTGCATGATCAGCCACGTGATCAGTGCATGATCAGTCACGTGATCAGTGCATGATCAGCCACGTGATCAGTGCATGATAGCCACGTGATCAGTGCATGATCAGTCACGTGATCAGTGCATGATCAGCCACGTGATCAGTGCATGATCAGACACGTGATCAGTGCATGATCAGCCACGTGATCAGTGCATGATAGCCACGTGATCAGTGCATGATCAGTCACGTGATCAGTGCATGATCAGTCACGTGATCAGTGCATGATCAGCCACGTGATCAGTGCATGATCAGTCACGTGATCAGTGCATGATAGTCACGTGATCAGTGCATGATCAGCCACGTGATCAGTGCATGACAGCCACGTGATCAGTGCATGAGAGCCACGTGATCAGTGCATGATCAGTCACGTGATACATGTGTGATCAGCCACGTGATCAGTGCATGATGAGCCACGTGATCAGTGCATGATCAATTACGTGATCAGTGCATGATCAGTCACGTGACCAGTACATGGTTGCTACGTGATCGTTGCATGATCAGCCACGTGAGCAGTGCATGATAGCCACGTGATCAGTGCATGATCAGTCACGTGATCAGTGCATGATCAGTCACGTGAACAGTGCATGATCAGTTACGTGATCAGTGCATGATCAGTCACGTGACCAGTATATGGTAGCTACGTGATCATTCCATGACAGCCACGTGAGCAGTGCATGATAGCCACGTGATGTGTGCATGATCAGTTACGTGATCAGAGTATGATCAGCCACGTGATCAGTGCATGAGTGCCACGTGATCAGTGCATGATATGTCACGTGACAGGTGTGTGATCAGCCACGTGAACAGTGCATGTTCAGCCACGTGATCAGTGCATGATAGCCACGTGATCAGTGCATGATCAGTTACGTGAGCAGTGTATGATCAGCCACGTGATCAGTGCATGGTCAGACACGTGAACAGTGTATGATCAGCCACGTGATCAGTGCATGATATCCAAGTGATCAGTGCATGATCATCACGTGATCAGTGTATGATCAGCCACGTGAACAGTGCATGCTCAGTCACGTGATCAGGGCCTGCTGAGCTGCGTGATTACTGTCTGCTCATCTGCTTGACAATTGCCAGCTGAGCTGCACGATTCCTGCCTGTCATCTGCTTGACAATTGCCAGCTGTGCTGCGTAATTCCTGCCTGCTCAGCTGCTTGATTATTGCCAGCTGAGCAGCATGATTCCTCACACCTGAGTTCCATGATTATTGCCTGCTGACTGTTTGATTCGTGCCTACTCAGCTCTTTGTTTATTGCCTCCAGAGGCACATGATCAGTGTATGATAGCAAACATGATCAGTGCATGATCAGTCACATGATCAGCGCCATTAAGTCACGTGATCACTACATGATAGTCATGTGATCAGTCCATGCTCAGTCACGGTATCAGTGCATGATCAGCCACGTGATCAGTGCATGATCAGCCACGTGATCAGTGCATGATCAGCCACGTGATCAGTGCATGATCAGTCACGTGATCAGTGCATGACCAGGCACGTGATCAGTGCATGATCAGCCACGTGATCAGTGCATGATAGCCACGTGATCAGTGCATGATCAGTCACCTGATGGGTGTATGATCATTCACGTGACCTGTACATGGTAGCTACATGATCATTGCATGATCAGCCACGTGAGTAGTGCATGATAGCCACGTGATCAGTGCATGATCAGTCACGTGATCAGTGCATGATCAGTCATGTGATCAGTGCATGATCAGGCACGTGATCAGTGCATGATCAGCCACGTGATCAGTGCATGATAGCCACGTGATCAGTGCATGATCAGTCACGTGATCAGTGCATGATCAGTCACGTGATCAGTGCATGATCAGCCACGTGATCAGTGCATGATCAGCCACGTGATCAGTGCATGATCAGTCACGTGATCAGTGCATGATCAGTCACGTGATCAGTGCATGATAGCTACGTGATCAGTGCATGATCAGCCACGTGATCAGTGCATGATAGCCACGTGATCAGTGCATGATCAGTCACGTGATCAGTGCATGATCACCACGTGATCAGTGCATGATCAGTCACGTGATCAGTGCATGATCAATTACGTGATCAGTGCATGATCAGTCACGTGATCAGTGCATGATAGCTACGTGATCAGTGCATGATCAGCCACGTGATCAGTGCATGATAGCCACGTGATCAGTGCATGATCAGTCACGTGATCAGTGCATGATCATCCGTGATCAGTGCATGACAGTCACGTGATCAGTGCATGATATAGACGTGATCAGTGCATGATCAGTCACGTGATCAGTGCATGATCAGCCACGTGATCAGTGCATGATAGCCACGTGATCAGTGCATGATAGCCACGTGATCAGTGCATGATCAGTCACGTGATCAGTGCATGATCAGCCACGTGATCAGTGCATGATTGCCACGTGATCAGTGCATGATCAGTCACGTGATCAGTGCATGATCAGTCACGTGATCAGTGCATGATCAGCCACGTGATCAGTGCATGATCAGTCACGTGATCAGTACATGATCAGTCACGTGAACAGTGCATGATCAGTTACGTGATCTGTGCATGATCAGTCACGTGACCAGTATATGGTAGCTACGTGATCATTCCATGACGAGCCACGTGAGCAGTGCATGATAGCCACGTGATGTGTGCATGATGAGTTACGTGAGCAGAGTATGATCAGCCACGTGATCAGTGCATGAGTGCCACGTGATCAGTGCATGATATGTCACGTGACAGGTGTGTGATCAGCCACGTGAACAGTGCATGTTCAGCCACGTGATCAGTGCATGATAGCCACGTGATCAGTGCATGATCAGTTACGTGAGCAGTGTATGATCAGCCACGTGATCAGTGCATGGTCAGACACGTGAACAGTGTATGATCAGCCACGTGATCAGTGCATGATATCCAAGTGATCAGTGCATGATCATCACGTGATCAGTGTATGATCAGCCACGTGAACAGTGCATGCTCAGTCACGTGATCAGGGCCTGCTGAGCTGCGTGATTACTGTCTGCTCATCTGCTTGACAATTGCCAGCTGAGCTGCACGATTCCTGCCTGTCATCTGCTTGACAATTGCCAGCTGTGCTGCGTAATTCCTGCCTGCTCAGCTGCTTGATTATTGCCAGCTGAGCAGCATGATTCCTCACACCTGAGTTCCATGATTATTGCCTGCTGACTGTTTGATTCGTGCCTACTCAGCTCTTTGTTTATTGCCTCCAGAGGCACATGATCAGTGTATGATAGCAAACATGATCAGTGCATGATCAGTCACATGATCAGCGCCATTAAGTCACGTGATCACTACATGATAGTCATGTGATCAGTCCATGCTCAGTCACGGTATCAGTGCATGATCAGCCACGTGATCAGTGCATGATCAGCCACGTGATCAGTGCATGATAGCCACGTGATCAGTGCATGATCAGTCACGTGATCAGTGCATGATCAGGCACGTGATCAGTGCATGATCAGCCACGTGATCAGTGCATGATAGCCACGTGATCAGTGCATGATCAGTCACCTGATGGGTGTATGATCATTCACGTGACCTGTACATGGTAGCTACATGATCATTGCATGATCAGCCACGTGAGTAGTGCATGATAGCCACGTGATCAGTGCATGATCAGTCACGTGATCAGTGCATGATCAGCCACGTGATCAGTGCATGATAGCCACGTGATCAGTGCATGATCAGTCACGTGATCAGTGCATGATCAGTCACGTGATCAGTGCATGATCAGCCACGTGATCAGTGCATGATCAGCCACGTGATCAGTGCATGATCAGCCACGTGATCAGTGCATGATCAGTCACGTGATCAGTGCATGATCAGTCACGTGATCAGTGCATGATCAGCCACGTGATCAGTGCATGATCAGCCACGTGATCAGTGCATGATCAGTCACGTGATCAGTGCATGATCAGCCACGTGATCAGTGCATGATCAGCCACGTGATCAGTGCATGATCAGCCACGTGATCAGTGCATGATCAGCCACGTGATCAGTGCATGATCAGCCACGTGATCAGTGCATGATAGCCACGTGATCAGTGCATGATCAGTCACGTGATCAGTGCATGATCAGCCACGTGATCAGTGCATGATCAGCACGTGATCAGTGCATGATCAGCCACGTGATCAGTGCATGATAGCCACGTGATCAGTGCATGATCAGTCACGTGATCAGTGCATGATCAGTCACGTGATCAGTGCATGATCAGTCACGTGATCAGTGCATGATCAGTCACGTGATCAGTGCATGATAGCCACGTGATCAGTGCATGATCAGCCACGTGATCAGTGCATGACAGCCACGTGATCAGTGCATGAGAGCCACGTGATCAGTGCATGATCAGTCACGTGATACATGTGTGATCAGCCACGTGATCAGTGCATGATGAGCCACGTGATCAGTGCATGATCAATTACGTGATCAGTGCATGATCAGTCACGTGACCAGTACATGGTTGCTACGTGATCGTTGCATGATCAGCCACGTGAGCAGTGCATGATAGCCACGTGATCAGTGCATGATCAGTCACGTGATCAGTGCATGATCAGTCACGTGAACAGTGCATGATCAGTTACGTGATCTGCATGATCAGTCACGTGACCAGTATATGGTAGCTACGTGATCATTCCATGACGAGCCACGTGAGCAGTGCATGATAGCCACGTGATGTGTGCATGATCAGTTACGTGATCAGAGTATGATCAGCCACGTGATCAGTGCATGAGTGCCACGTGATCAGTGCATGATATGTCACGTGACAGTGTGTGATCAGCCACGTGAACAGTGCATGTTCAGCCACGTGATCAGTGCATGATAGCCACGTGATCAGTGCATGATCAGTTACGTGAGCAGTGTATGATCAGCCACGTGATCAGTGCATGGTCAGACACGTGAACAGTGTATGATCAGCCACGTGATCAGTGCATGATATCCAAGTGATCAGTGCATGATCATCACGTGATCAGTGTATGATCAGCCACGTGAACAGTGCATGCTCAGTCACGTGATCAGGGCCTGCTGAGCTGCGTGATTACTGTCTGCTCATCTGCTTGACAATTGCCAGCTGAGCTGCACGATTCCTGCCTGTCATCTGCTTGACAATTGCCAGCTGTGCTGCGTAATTCCTGCCTGCTCAGCTGCTTGATTATTGCCAGCTGAGCAGCATGATTCCTCACACCTGAGTTCCATGATTATTGCCTGCTGACTGTTTGATTCGTGCCTACTCAGCTCTTTGTTTATTGCCTCCAGAGGCACATGATCAGTGTATGATAGCAAACATGATCAGTGCATGATCAGTCACATGATCAGCGCCATTAAGTCACGTGATCACTACATGATAGTCATGTGATCAGTCCATGCTCAGTCACGGTATCAGTGCATGATCAGCCACGTGATCAGTGCATGATCAGCCACGTGATCAGTGCATGATAGCCACGTGATCAGTGCATGATCAGTCACGTGATCAGTGCATGACCAGGCACGTGATCAGTGCATGATCAGCCACGTGATCAGTGCATGATAGCCACGTGATCAGTGCATGATCAGTCACCTGATGGGTGTATGATCATTCACGTGACCTGTACATGGTAGCTACATGATCATTGCATGATCAGCCACGTGAGTAGTGCATGATAGCCACGTGATCAGTGCATGATCAGTCACGTGATCAGTGCATGATCAGTCATGTGATCAGTGCATGATCTGGCACGTGATGTGCATGATCAGCCACGTGATCAGTGCATGATAGCCACGTGATCAGTGCATGATCAGTCACGTGATCAGTGCATGATCAGTCACGTGATCAGTGCATGATCAGCCACGTGATCAGTGCATGATCAGTCACGTGATCAGTGCATGATCAGTCACGTGATCAGTGCATGATCAGGCACGTGATCAGTGCATGATCAGCCACGTGATCAGTGCATGATAGCCACGTGATCAGTGCATGATCAGTCACGTGATCAGTGCATGATCAGTCACGTGATCAGTGCATGATCAGCCACGTGATCAGTGCATGATCAGCCACGTGATCAGTGCATGATCAGCCACGTGATCAGTGCATGATCAGTCACGTGATCAGTGCATGATAGCTACGTGATCAGTGCATGATCAGCCACGTGATCAGTGCATGATAGCCACGTGATCAGTGCATGATCAGTCACGTGATCAGTGCATGATCAGTCACGTGATCAGTGCATGATAGCTACGTGATCAGTGCATGATCAGCCACGTGATCAGTGCATGATAGCCACGTGATCAGTGCATGATCAGTCACATGATCAGTGCATGATCATCCACGTGATCAGTGCATGACAGTCACGTGATCAGTGCATGATATAGACGTGATCAGTGCATGATCAGTCACGTGATCAGTGCATGATCAGCCACGTGATCAGTGCATGATAGCCACGTGATCAGTGCATGATAGCCAGTGATCAGTGCATGATCAGTCACGTGATCAGTGCATGATCAGCCACGTGATCAGTGCATGATAGCCACTGATCAGTGCATGATCAGTCACGTGATCAGTGCATGATCAGTCACGTGATCAGTGCATGATCAGCCACGTGATCAGTGCATGATCAGCCACGTGATCAGTGCATGATCAGTCACGTGATCAGTGCATGATCAGTCACGTGATCAGTGCATGATCAGCCACGTGATCAGTGCATGATCAGCCACGTGATCAGTGCATGATCAGCCACGTGATCAGTGCATGATCAGTCACGTGATCAGTGCATGATCAGTCACGTGATCAGTGCATGATCAGCCACGTGATCAGTGCATGATCAGCCACGTGATCAGTGCATGATAGCCACGTGATCAGTGCATGATCAGTCACGTGATCAGTGCATGATCAGCCACGTGATCAGTGCATGATCAGCCAGTGATCAGTGCATGATCAGCCACGTGATCAGTGCATGATCAGTCACGTGATCAGTGCATGATCAGTCACGTGATCAGTGCATGATCAGCCACGTGATCAGTGCATGATCAGTCACGTGATCAGTGCATGATCAGTCACGTGAACAGTGCATGATCATTTACGTGATCAGTGCATGATCAGTCACGTGACCAGTATATGGTAGCTCCGTGATCATTCCATGACGAGCCACGTGAGCAGTGCATGATAGCCACGTGATGTGTGCATGATGAGTTACGTGAGCAGAGTATGATCAGCCACGTGATCAGTGCATGAGTGCCACGTGATCAGTGCATGATATGTCACGTGACAGGTGTGTGATCAGCCACGTGAACAGTGCATGTTCAGCCACGTGATCAGTGCATGATAGCCACGTGATCAGTGCATGATCAGTTACGTGAGCAGTGTATGATCAGCCACGTGATCAGTGCATGGTCAGACACGTGAACAGTGTATGATCAGCCACGTGATCAGTGCATGATATCCAAGTGATCAGTGCATGATCAATCACGTGATCAGTGTATGATCAGCCACGTGAACAGTGCATGCTCAGTCACGTGATCAGGGCCTGCTGAGCTGCGTGATTACTGTCTGCTCATCTGCTTGACAATTGCCAGCTGAGCTGCACGATTCCTGCCTGTCATCTGCTTGACAATTGCCAGCTGTGCTGCGTAATTCCTGCCTGCTCAGCTGCTTGATTATTGCCAGCTGAGCAGCATGATTCCTCACAGCTGAGTTCCATGATTATTGCCTGCTGACTGTTTGATTCGTGCCTACTCAGCTCTTTGTTTATTGCCTCCAGAGGCACATGATCAGTGTATGATAGCAAACATGATCAGTGCATGATCAGTCACATGATCAGCGCCATTAAGTCACGTGATCACTACATGATAGTCATGTGATCAGTCCATGCTCAGTCACGGTATCAGTGCATGATCAGCCACGTGATCAGTGCATGATCAGCCACGTGATCAGTTCATGATAGCTATGTGATCAGTGCATGATTAGTCACGTGATCAGTGCATGATCAGTCACGTGATCAGTGCATGATCAGCCACGTGATCAGTGCATGATCATCACCTGATCAGTGTATGATCAGTCACGTGACCAGTACATGGTAGCTACATGATCATTGCATGATCAGCCACGTGAGTAGTGCATGATAGCCACGTGATCAGTGCATGATCAGTCACGTGATCAGTGCATGATCAGTCACGTGATCAGTGCATGATCAGCCACGTGATCAGTGCATGATCAGCCACGTGATCAGTGCATGATCAATTACGTGATCAGTGCATGATCAGTCACGTGATCAGTGCATGATAGCCACGTGATCAGTGCATGATCAGCCACGTGATCAGTGCATGATAGCCACGTGATCAGTGCATGATCAGTCACGTGATCAGTGCATGATCAGTCACGTGATCAGTGCATGATCAGTCACGTGATCAGTGCATGATCAATTACGTGATCAGTGCATGATCAGTCACGTGATCAGTGCATGGTAGCTACGTGATCATTGCATGATCAGCCACGTGATCAGTGCATGATAGCCACGTGATCAGTGCATGATCAGTCACGTGATCAGTGTATGATCATCCACGTGATCAGTGCATGATCAGTCACGTGATCAGTGCATGATATAGACGTGATCAGTGCATGATCAGTCACGTGATCAGTGCATGATCAGCCACGTGATCAGTGCATGATAGCCACGTGATCAGTGCATGATAGCCAGTGATCAGTGCATGATCAGTCACGTGATCAGTGCATGATCAGCCACGTGATCAGTGCATGATAGCCACGTGATCAGTGCATGATCAGTCACGTGATCAGTGCATGATCAGTCACGTGATCAGTGCATGATCAGCCACGTGATCAGTGCATGATCAGCCACGTGATCAGTGCATGATCAGTCACGTGATCAGTGCATGATCAGTCACGTGATCAGTGCATGATCAGTCACGTGATCAGTGCATGATCAGCCACGTGATCAGTGCATGATCAGCCACGTGATCAGTGCATGATCAGTCACGTGATCAGTGCATGATCAGCCACGTGATCAGTGCATGATCAGCCACGTGATCAGTGCATGATCAGCCACGTGATCAGTGCATGATCAGTCACGTGATCAGTGCATGATCAGCCACGTGATCAGTGCATGATAGCCACGTGATCAGTGCATGATCAGTCACGTGATCAGTGCATGATCAGCCACGTGATCAGTGCATGATCAGCCACGTGATCAGTGCATGATCAGCCACGTGATCAGTGCATGATAGCCACGTGATCAGTGCATGATCAGTCACGTGATCAGTGCATGATCAGTCACGTGATCAGTGCATGATCAGTCACGTGATCAGTGCATGATCAGTCACGTGATCAGTGCATGATAGTCACGTGATCAGTGCATGACAGCCACGTGATCAGTGCATGACAGCCACGTGATCAGTGCATGAGAGCCACGTGATCAGTGCATGATCAGTCACGTGATACATGTGTGATCAGCCACGTGATCAGTGCATGATGAGCCACGTGATCAGTGCATGATCAATTACGTGATCAGTGCATGATCAGTCACGTGACCAGTACATGGTTGCTACGTGATCGTTGCATGATCAGCTACGTGAGCAGTGAATGATAGCCACGTGATCAGTGCATGATCAGTCACGTGATCAGTACATGATCAGTCACGTGAACAGTGCATGATCAGTTACGTGATCTGTGCATGATCAGTCACGTGACCAGTATATGGTAGCTACGTGATCATTCCATGACGAGCCACGTGAGCAGTGCATGATAGCCACGTGATGTGTGCATGATCAGTTACGTGATCAGAGTATGATCAGCCACGTGATCAGTGCATGAGTGCCACGTGATCAGTGCATGATATGTCACGTGACAGGTGTGTGATCAGCCACGTGAACAGTGCATGTTCAGCCACGTGATCAGTGCATGATAGCCACGTGATCAGTGCATGATCAGTTACGTGAGCAGTGTATGATCAGCCACGTGATCAGTGCATGGTCAGACACGTGAACAGTGTATGATCAGCCACGTGATCAGTGCATGATATCCAAGTGATCAGTGCATGATCATCACGTGATCAGTGTATGATCAGCCACGTGAACAGTGCATGCTCAGTCACGTGATCAGGGCCTGCTGAGCTGCGTGATTACTGTCTGCTCATCTGCTTGACAATTGCCAGCTGAGCTGCACGATTCCTGCCTGTCATCTGCTTGACAATTGCCAGCTGTGCTGCCTAATTCCTGCTTGCTCAGCTGCTTGATTATTGCCAGCTGAGCAGCATGATTCCTCACACCTGAGTTCCATGTTTATTGCCTGCTGACTGTTTGATTCGTGCCTACTCAGCTCTTTGTTTATTGCCTCCAGAGGCACATGATCAGTGTATGATAGCAAACATGATCAGTGCATGATCAGTCACATGATCAGCGCCATTAAGTCACGTGATCACTACATGATAGTCATGTGATCAGTCCATGCTCAGTCACGGTATCAGTGCATGATCAGCCACGTGATCAGTGCATGATCAGCCACGTGATCAGTTCATGATAGCCACGTGATCAGTGCATGATCAGTCACGTGATCAGTGCATGACCAGGCACGTGATCAGTGCATGATCAGCCACGTGATCAGTGCATGATAGCCACGTGATCAGTGCATGATCAGTCACCTGATGTGTGTATGATCATTCACGTGACCTGTACATGGTAGCTACATGATCATTGCATGATCAGCCACGTGAGTAGTGCATGATAGCCACGTGATCAGTGCATGATCAGTCACGTGATCAGTGCATGATCAGTCATGTGATCAGTGCATGATCAGGCACGTGATCAGTGCATGATCAGCCACGTGATCAGTGCATGATAGCTACGTGATCAGTGCATGATCAGTCACGTGATCAGTGCATGATCAGTCACGTGATCAGTGCATGATCAGCCACGTGATCAGTGCATGATCAGCCACGTGATCAGTGCATGATCAATTACGTGATCAGTGCATGATCAGTCACGTGATCAGTCATATGGTAGCTACGTGATCAGTGCATGATCAGCCACGTGATCAGTGCATGATAGCCACGTGATCAGTGCATGATCAGTCACGTGATCAGTGCATGATCACCACGTGATCAGTGCATGATCAGTCACGTGATCAGTGCATGATCAATTACGTGATCAGTGCATGATCAGTCACGTGACCAGTACATGGTAGCTACGTGATCATTGCATGATCAGCCACGTGATCAGTGCATGATAGCCACGTGATCAGTGCATGATCAGTCACGTGATCAGTGCATGATCATCCGTGATCAGTGCATGACAGTCACGTGATCAGTGCATGATATAGACGTGATCAGTGCATGATCAGTCACGTGATCAGTGCATGATCAGCCACGTGATCAGTGCATGATAGCCACGTGATCAGTGCATGATAGCCAGTGATCAGTGCATGATCAGTCACGTGATCAGTGCATGATCAGCCACGTGATCAGTGCATGATAGCCACGTGATCAGTGCATGATCAGTCACGTGATCAGTGCATGATCAGTCACGTGATCAGTGCATGATCAGCCACGTGATCAGTGCATGATCAGTCACGTGATCAGTACATGATCAGTCACGTGAACAGTGCATGATCAGTTACGTGATCTGTGCATGATCAGTCACGTGACCAGTATATGGTAGCTACGTGATCATTCCATGACGAGCCACGTGAGCAGTGCATGATAGCCACGTGATGTGTGCATGATGAGTTACGTGAGCAGAGTATGATCAGCCACGTGATCAGTGCATGAGTGCCACGTGATCAGTGCATGATATGTCACGTGACAGGTGTGTGATCAGCCACGTGAACAGTGCATGTTCAGCCACGTGATCAGTGCATGATAGCCACGTGATCAGTGCATGATCAGTTACGTGAGCAGTGTATGATCAGCCACGTGATCAGTGCATGGTCAGACACGTGAACAGTGTATGATCAGCCACGTGATCAGTGCATGATATCCAAGTGATCAGTGCATGATCATCACGTGATCAGTGTATGATCAGCCACGTGAACAGTGCATGCTCAGTCACGTGATCAGGGCCTGCTGAGCTGCGTGATTACTGTCTGCTCATCTGCTTGACAATTGCCAGCTGAGCTGCACGATTCCTGCCTGTCATCTGCTTGACAATTGCCAGCTGTGCTGCGTAATTCCTGCCTGCTCAGCTGCTTGATTATTGCCAGCTGAGCAGCATGATTCCTCACACCTGAGTTCCATGATTATTGCCTGCTGACTGTTTGATTCGTGCCTACTCAGCTCTTTGTTTATTGCCTCCAGAGGCACATGATCAGTGTATGATAGCAAACATGATCAGTGCATGATCAGTCACATGATCAGCGCCATTAAGTCACGTGATCACTACATGATAGTCATGTGATCAGTCCATGCTCAGTCACGGTATCAGTGCATGATCAGCCACGTGATCAGTGCATGATCAGCCACGTGATCAGTGCATGATAGCCACGTGATCAGTGCATGATCAGTCACGTGATCAGTGCATGATCAGGCACGTGATCAGTGCATGATCAGCCACGTGATCAGTGCATGATAGCCACGTGATCAGTGCATGATCAGTCACCTGATGGGTGTATGATCATTCACGTGACCTGTACATGGTAGCTACATGATCATTGCATGATCAGCCACGTGAGTAGTGCATGATAGCCACGTGATCAGTGCATGATCAGTCACGTGATCAGTGCATGATCAGCCACGTGATCAGTGCATGATAGCCACGTGATCAGTGCATGATCAGTCACGTGATCAGTGCATGATCAGTCACGTGATCAGTGCATGATCAGCCACGTGATCAGTGCATGATCAGCCACGTGATCAGTGCATGATCAGCACGTGATCAGTGCATGATCAGTCACGTGATCAGTGCATGATCAGTCACGTGATCAGTGCATGATCAGCCACGTGATCAGTGCATGATCAGCCACGTGATCAGTGCATGATCAGTCACGTGATCAGTGCATGATCAGCCACGTGATCAGTGCATGATCAGCCACGTGATCAGTGCATGATCAGCCACGTGATCAGTGCATGATCAGTCACGTGATCAGTGCATGATCAGCCACGTGATCAGTGCATGATAGCCACGTGATCAGTGCATGATCAGTCACGTGATCAGTGCATGATCAGCCACGTGATCAGTGCATGATCAGTCACGTGATCAGTGCATGATCAGCCACGTGATCAGTGCATGATAGCCACGTGATCAGTGCATGATCAGTCACGTGATCAGTGCATGATCAGTCACGTGATCAGTGCATGATCAGTCACGTGATCAGTGCATGATCAGTCACGTGATCAGTGCATGATAGCTACGTGATCAGTGCATGACAGCCACGTGATCAGTGCATGACAGCCACGTGATCAGTGCATGAGAGCCACGTGATCAGTGCATGATCAGTCACGTGATACATGTGTGATCAGCCACGTGATCAGTGCATGATGAGCCACGTGATCAGTGCATGATCAATTACGTGATCAGTGCATGATCAGTCACGTGACCAGTACATGGTTGCTACGTGATCGTTGCATGATCAGCCACGTGAGCAGTGCATGATAGCCACGTGATCAGTGCATGATCAGTCACGTGATCAGTACATGATCAGTCACGTGAACAGTGCATGATCAGTTACGTGATCTGTGCATGATCAGTCACGTGACCAGTATATGGTAGCTACGTGATCATTCCATGACGAGCCACGTGAGCAGTGCATGATAGCCACGTGATGTGTGCATGATCAGTTACGTGATCAGAGTATGATCAGCCACGTGATCAGTGCATGAGTGCCACGTGATCAGTGCATGATATGTCACGTGACAGTGTGTGATCAGCCACGTGAACAGTGCATGTTCAGCCACGTGATCAGTGCATGATAGCCACGTGATCAGTGCATGATCAGTTACGTGAGCAGTGTATGATCAGCCACGTGATCAGTGCATGGTCAGACACGTGAACAGTGTATGATCAGCCACGTGATCAGTGCATGATATCCAAGTGATCAGTGCATGATCATCACGTGATCAGTGTATGATCAGCCACGTGAACAGTGCATGCTCAGTCACGTGATCAGGGCCTGCTGAGCTGCGTGATTACTGTCTGCTCATCTGCTTGACAATTGCCAGCTGAGCTGCACGATTCCTGCCTGTCATCTGCTTGACAATTGCCAGCTGTGCTGCGTAATTCCTGCCTGCTCAGCTGCTTGATTATTGCCAGCTGAGCAGCATGATTCCTCACACCTGAGTTCCATGATTATTGCCTGCTGACTGTTTGATTCGTGCCTACTCAGCTCTTTGTTTATTGCCTCCAGAGGCACATGATCAGTGTATGATAGCAAACATGATCAGTGCATGATCAGTCACATGATCAGCGCCATTAAGTCACGTGATCACTACATGATAGTCATGTGATCAGTCCATGCTCAGTCACGGTATCAGTGCATGATCAGCCACGTGATCAGTGCATGATCAGCCACGTGATCAGTCATGATAGCCACGTGATCAGTGCATGATCAGTCACGTGATCAGTGCATGATCAGGCACGTGATCAGTGCATGATCAGCCACGTGATCAGTGCATGATAGCCACGTGATCAGTGCATGATCAGTCACCTGATGGGTGTATGATCATTCACGTGACCTGTACATGGTAGCTACATGATCATTGCATGATCAGCCACGTGAGTAGTGCATGATAGCCACGTGATCAGTGCATGATCAGTCA
The DNA here is from genome assembly GCF_032452875.1 of Bos javanicus. NCBI lineage: Eukaryota > Metazoa > Chordata > Mammalia > Artiodactyla > Bovidae > Bos > Bos javanicus. The sequence continues at coordinate 47,949 of NW_026894555.1, forward strand.
CGTGATCAGTGCATGATCAGTCATGTGATGTGCATGACCAGGCACGTGATGTGCATGATCAGCCACGTGATCAGTGCATGATAGCCACGTGATCAGTGCATGATCAGTCACGTGATCAGTGCATGATCAGTCACGTGATCAGTGCATGATCAGCCACGTGATCAGTGCATGATCAGTCACGTGATCAGTGCATGATCAGTCACGTGATCAGTGCATGATCAGGCACGTGATCAGTGCATGATCAGCCACGTGATCAGTGCATGATAGCCACGTGATCAGTGCATGATCAGTCACGTGATCAGTGCATGATCAGTCACGTGATCAGTGCATGATCAGCCACGTGATCAGTGCATGATCAGCCACGTGATCAGTGCATGATCAGTTACGTGATCAGTGCATGATCAGTCACGTGATCAGTGCATGATAGCTACGTGATCAGTGCATGATCAGCCACGTGATCAGTGCATGATAGCCACGTGATCAGTGCATGATCAGTCACGTGATCAGTGCATGATCAGTCACGTGATCAGTGCATGATAGCTACGTGATCAGTGCATGATCAGCCACGTGATCAGTGCATGATAGCCACGTGATCAGTGCATGATCAGTCACATGATCAGTGCATGATCATCCACGTGATCAGTGCATGACAGTCACGTGATCAGTGCATGATATAGACGTGATCAGTGCATGATCAGTCACGTGATCAGTGCATGATCAGCCACGTGATCAGTGCATGATAGCCACGTGATCAGTGCATGATAGCCAGTGATCAGTGCATGATCAGTCACGTGATCAGTGCATGATCAGCCACGTGATCAGTGCATGATAGCCACTGATCAGTGCATGATCAGTCACGTGATCAGTGCATGATCAGTCACGTGATCAGTGCATGATCAGCCACGTGATCAGTGCATGATCAGCCACGTGATCAGTGCATGATCAGTCACGTGATCAGTGCATGATCAGTCACGTGATCAGTGCATGATCAGCCACGTGATCAGTGCATGATCAGCCACGTGATCAGTGCATGATCAGCCACGTGATCAGTGCATGATCAGTCACGTGATCAGTGCATGATAGTCACGTGATCAGTGCATGATCAGCCACGTGATCAGTGCATGATCAGCCACGTGATCAGTGCATGATAGCCACGTGATCAGTGCATGATCAGTCACGTGATCAGTGCATGATCAGCCACGTGATCAGTGCATGATCAGCCAGTGATCAGTGCATGATAGCCACGTGATCAGTGCATGATCAGTCACGTGATCAGTGCATGATCAGTCACGTGATCAGTGCATGATCAGCCACGTGATCAGTGCATGATCAGTCACGTGATCAGTGCATGATCAGTCACGTGATCAGTGCATGATCATTTACGTGATCAGTGCATGATCAGTCACGTGACCAGTATATGGTAGCTCCGTGATCATTCCATGACAGCCACGTGAGCAGTGCATGATAGCCACGTGATGTGTGCATGATCAGTTACGTGAGCAGAGTATGATCAGCCACGTGATCAGTGCATGAGTGCCACGTGATCAGTGCATGATATGTCACGTGACAGTGTGTGATCAGCCACGTGAACAGTGCATGTTCAGCCACGTGATCAGTGCATGATAGCCACGTGATCAGTGCATGATCAGTTACGTGATCAGTGTATGATCAGCCACGTGATCAGTGCATGGTCAGACACGTGAACAGTGTATGATCAGCCACGTGATCAGTGCATGATATCCAAGTGATCAGTGCATGATCAATCACGTGATCAGTGTATGATCAGCCACGTGAACAGTGCATGCTCAGTCACGTGATCAGGGCCTGCTGAGCTGCGTGATTACTGTCTGCTCATCTGCTTGACAATTGCCAGCTGAGCTGCACGATTCCTGCCTGTCATCTGCTTGACAATTGCCAGCTGTGCTGCGTAATTCCTGCCTGCTCAGCTGCTTGATTATTGCCAGCTGAGCAGCATGATTCCTCACACCTGAGTTCCATGATTATTGCCTGCTGACTGTTTGATTCGTGCCTACTCAGCTCTTTGTTTATTGCCTCCAGAGGCACATGATCAGTGTATGATAGCAAACATGATCAGTGCATGATCAGTCACATGATCAGCGCCATTAAGTCACGTGATCACTACATGATAGTCATGTGATCAGTCCATGCTCAGTCACGGTATCAGTGCATGATCAGCCACGTGATCAGTGCATGATCAGCCACGTGATCAGTTCATGATAGCCATGTGATCAGTGCATGATTTGTCACGTGATCAGTGCATGATCAGGCACGTGATCAGTGCATGATCAGCCACGTGATCAGTGCATGATCATCACCTGATCAGTGTATGATCAGTCACGTGACCAGTACATGGTAGCTACATGATCATTGCATGATCAGCCACGTGAGTAGTGCATGATAGCCACGTGATCAGTGCATGATCAGTCACGTGATCAGTGCATGATCAGTCACGTGATCAGTGCATGATCAGCCACGTGATCAGTGCATGATCAGCCACGTGATCAGTGCATGATCAGCCACGTGATCAGTGCATGATCAGTCACGTGATCAGTGCATGATAGCCACGTGATCAGTGCATGATCAGCCACATGATCAGTGCATGATAGCCACGTGATCAGTGCATGATCAGTCACGTGATCAGTGCATGATCAGTCACGTGATCAGTGCATGATCAGTCACGTGATCAGTGCATGATCAATTACGTGATCAGTGCATGATCAGTCACGTGATCAGTGCATGGTAGCTACGTGATCATTGCATGATCAGCCACGTGATCAGTGCATGATAGCCACGTGATCAGTGCATGATCAGTCACGTGATCAGTGCATGATCATCCACGTGATCAGTGCATGATCAGTCACGTGATCAGTGCATGATATAGACGTGATCAGTGCATGATCAGTCACGTGATCAGTGCATGATCAGCCACGTGATCAGTGCATGATAGCCACGTGATCAGTGCATGATAGCCAGTGATCAGTGCATGATCAGTCACGTGATCAGTGCATGATCAGCCACGTGATCAGTGCATGATAGCCACGTGATCAGTGCATGATCAGTCACGTGATCAGTGCATGATCAGTCACGTGATCAGTGCATGATCAGCCACGTGATCAGTGCATGATCAGCCACGTGATCAGTGCATGATCAGTCACGTGATCAGTGCATGATCAGTCACGTGATCAGTGCATGATCAGTCACGTGATCAGTGCATGATCAGCCACGTGATCAGTGCATGATCAGCCACGTGATCAGTGCATGATCAGTCACGTGATCAGTGCATGATCAGCCACGTGATCAGTGCATGATCAGCCACGTGATCAGTGCATGATCAGCCACGTGATCAGTGCATGATCAATCACGTGATCAGTGCATGATCAGCCACGTGATCAGTGCATGATAGCCACGTGATCAGTGCATGATCAGTCACGTGATCAGTGCATGATCAGCCACGTGATCAGTGCATGATCAGACACGTGATCAGTGCATGATCAGCCACGTGATCAGTGCATGATAGCCACGTGATCAGTGCATGATCAGTCACGTGATCAGTGCATGATCAGTCACGTGATCAGTGCATGATCAGTCACGTGATCAGTGCATGATCAGTCACGTGATCAGTATATGGTAGTCATGTGATCAGTGCATGACAGCCACGTGATCAGTGCATGACAGCCACGTGATCAGTGCATGAGAGCCACGTGATCAGTGCATGATCAGTCACGTGATACATGTGTGATCAGCCACGTGATCAGTGCATGATGAGCCACGTGATCAGTGCAGGATCAATTACGTGATCAGTGCATGATCAGTCACGTGACCAGTACATGGTTGCTACGTGATCGTTGCATGATCAGCCACGTGAGCAGTGCATGATAGCCACGTGATCAGTGCATGATCAGTCACGTGATCAGTACATGATCAGTCACGTGAACAGTGCATGATCAGTTACGTGATCTGTGCATGATCAGTCACGTGACCAGTATATGGTAGCTACGTGATCATTCCATGACGAGCCACGTGAGCAGTGCATGATAGCCACGTGATGTGTGCATGATGAGTTACGTGATCAGAGTATGATCAGCCACGTGATCAGTGCATGAGTGCCACGTGATCAGTGCATGATATGTCACGTGACAGGTGTGTGATCAGCCACGTGAACAGTGCATGTTCAGCCACGTGATCAGTGCATGATAGCCACGTGATCAGTGCATGATCAGTTACGTGAGCAGTGTATGATCAGCCACGTGATCAGTGCATGGTCAGACACGTGAACAGTGTATGATCAGCCACGTGATCAGTGCATGATATCCAAGTGATCAGTGCATGATCATCACGTGATCAGTGTATGATCAGCCACGTGAACAGTGCATGCTCAGTCACGTGATCAGGGCCTGCTGAGCTGCGTGATTACTGTCTGCTCATCTGCTTGACAATTGCCAGCTGAGCTGCACGATTCCTGCCTGTCATCTGCTTGACAATTGCCAGCTGTGCTGCGTAATTCCTGCCTGCTCAGCTGCTTGATTATTGCCAGCTGAGCAGCATGATTCCTCACACCTGAGTTCCATGATTATTGCCTGCTGACTGTTTGATTCGTGCCTACTCAGCTCTTTGTTTATTGCCTCCAGAGGCACATGATCAGTGTATGATAGCAAACATGATCAGTGCATGATCAGTCACATGATCAGCGCCATTAAGTCACGTGATCACTACATGATAGTCATGTGATCAGTCCATGCTCAGTCACGGTATCAGTGCATGATCAGCCACGTGATCAGTGCATGATCAGCCACGTGATCAGTTCATGATAGCCACGTGATCAGTGCATGATCAGTCACGTGATCAGTGCATGACCAGGCACGTGATCAGTGCATGATCAGCCACGTGATCAGTGCATGATAGCCACGTGATCAGTGCATGATCAGTCACCTGATGTGTGTATGATCATTCACGTGACCTGTACATGGTAGCTACATGATCATTGCATGATCAGCCACGTGAGTAGTGCATGATAGCCACGTGATCAGTGCATGATCAGTCACGTGATCAGTGCATGATCAGTCATGTGATCAGTGCATGACCAGGCACGTGATGTGTATGATCAGCCACGTGATCAGTGCATGATAGCCACGTGATCAGTGCATGATCAGTCACGTGATCAGTGCATGATCAGTCACGTGATCAGTGCATGATCAGCCACGTGATCAGTGCATGATCAGTCACGTGATCAGTGCATGATCAGTCACGTGATCAGTGCATGATCAGGCACGTGATCAGTGCATGATCAGCCACGTGATCAGTGCATGATAGCCACGTGATCAGTGCATGATCAGTCACGTGATCAGTGCATGATCAGTCACGTGATCAGTGCATGATCAGCCACGTGATCAGTGCATGATCAGCCACGTGATCAGTGCATGATCAATTACGTGATCAGTGCATGATCAGTCACGTGATCAGTGCATGGTAGCCACGTGATCAGTGCATGATCAGCCACGTGATCAGTGCATGATAGCCACGTGATCAGTGCATGATCAGTCACGTGATCAGTGCATGATCAGTCACGTGATCAGTGCATGATAGCTACGTGATCAGTGCATGATCAGCCACGTGATCAGTGCATGATAGCCACGTGATCAGTGCATGATCAGTCACATGATCAGTGCATGATCATCCACGTGATCAGTGCATGACAGTCACGTGATCAGTGCATGATATAGACGTGATCAGTGCATGATCAGTCACGTGATCAGTGCATGATCAGCCACGTGATCAGTGCATGATAGCCACGTGATCAGTGCATGATAGCCAGTGATCAGTGCATGATCAGTCACGTGATCAGTGCATGATCAGCCACGTGATCAGTGCATGATAGCCACTGATCAGTGCATGATCAGTCACGTGATCAGTGCATGATCAGTCACGTGATCAGTGCATGATCAGCCACGTGATCAGTGCATGATCAATCACGTGATCAGTGCATGATCAGTCACGTGATCAGTGCATGATCAGTCACGTGATCAGTGCATGATCAGCCACGTGATCAGTGCATGATCAGCCACGTGATCAGTGCATGATCAGCCACGTGATCAGTGCATGATCAGTCACGTGATCAGTGCATGATAGTCACGTGACAGTGTGTGATCAGCCACGTGATCAGTGCATGATCAGCCACGTGATCAGTGCATGATAGCCACGTGATCAGTGCATGATCAGTCACGTGATCAGTGCATGATCAGCCACGTGATCAGTGCATGATCAGCCCAGTGATCAGTGCATGATAGCCACGTGATCAGTGCATGATCAGTCACGTGATCAGTGCATGATCAGTCACGTGATCAGTGCATGATCAGCCACGTGATCAGTGCATGATCAGTCACGTGATCAGTGCATGATCAGTCACGTGATCAGTGCATGATCATTTACGTGATCAGTGCATGATCAGTCACGTGACCAGTATATGGTAGCTCCGTGATCATTCCATGACGAGCCACGTGAGCAGTGCATGATAGCCACGTGATGTGTGCATGATCAGTTACGTGAGCAGAGTATGATCAGCCACGTGATCAGTGCATGAGTGCCACGTGATCAGTGCATGATATGTCACGTGACAGTGTGTGATCAGCCACGTGAACAGTGCATGTTCAGCCACGTGATCAGTGCATGATAGCCACGTGATCAGTGCATGATCAGTTACGTGAGCAGTGTATGATCAGCCACGTGATCAGTGCATGGTCAGACACGTGAACAGTGTATGATCAGCCACGTGATCAGTGCATGATATCCAAGTGATCAGTGCATGATCATCACGTGATCAGTGTATGATCAGCCACGTGAACAGTGCATGCTCAGTCACGTGATCAGGGCCTGCTGAGCTGCGTGATTACTGTCTGCTCATCTGCTTGACAATTGCCAGCTGAGCTGCACGATTCCTGCCTGTCATCTGCTTGACAATTGCCAGCTGTGCTGCGTAATTCCTGCCTGCTCAGCTGCTTGATTATTGCCAGCTGAGCAGCATGATTCCTCACACCTGAGTTCCATGATTATTGCCTGCTGACTGTTTGATTCGTGCCTACTCAGCTCTTTGTTTATTGCCTCCAGAGGCACATGATCAGTGTATGATAGCAAACATGATCAGCGCATGATCAGTCACATGATCAGCGCCATTAAGTCACGTGATCACTACATGATAGTCATGTGATCAGTCCATGCTCAGTCACGGTATCAGTGCATGATCAGCCACGTGATCAGTGCATGATCAGCCAGGTGATCAGTTCATGATAGCTATGTGATCAGTGCATGATTAGTCACGTGATCAGTGCATGATCAGGCAGGTGATCAGTGCATGATCAGCCACGTGATCAGTGCATGATCCATCACCTGATGAGTGTATGATCAGTCACGTGACCAGTACATGGTAGCTACATGATCATTGCATGATCAGCCACGTGAGTAGTGCATGATAGCCACGTGATCAGTGCATGATCAGTCACGTGATCAGTGCATGATCAGTCACGTGATCAGTGCATGATCAGCCACGTGATCAGTGCATGATCAGCCACGTGATCAGTGCATGATCAATCACGTGATCAGTGCATGATCAGTCACGTGATCAGTGCATGATAGCCACGTGATCAGTGCATGATCAGCCACGTGATCAGTGCATGATAGCCACGTGATCAGTGCATGATCAGTCACGTGATCAGTGCATGATCAGTCACGTGATCAGTGCATGATCAGTCACGTGATCAGTGCATGATCAATTACGTGATCAGTGCATGATCAGTCACGTGACCAGTGCATGGTAGCTACGTGATCAGTGCATGATCAGCCACGTGATCAGTGCATGATAGCCACGTGATCAGTGCATGATCAGTCACATGATCAGTGCATGATCATCCACGTGATCAGTGCATGATCAGTCACGTGATCAGTGCATGATATAGACGTGATCAGTGCATGATCAGTCACGTGATCAGTGCATGATCAGCCACGTGATCAGTGCATGATAGCCACGTGATCAGTGCATGATAGCCAGTGATCAGTGCATGATCAGTCACGTGATCAGTGCATGATCAGCCACGTGATCAGTGCATGATAGCCACTGATCAGTGCATGATCAGTCACGTGATCAGTGCATGATCAGTCACGTGATCAGTGCATGATCAGCCACGTGATCAGTGCATGATCAGCCACGTGATCAGTGCATGATCAGTCACGTGATCAGTGCATGATCAGTCACGTGATCAGTGCATGATCAGTCACGTGATCAGTGCATGATCAGCCACGTGATCAGTGCATGATCAGCCACGTGATCAGTGCATGATCAATCACGTGATCAGTGCATGATCAGCCACGTGATCAGTGCATGATCAGCCACGTGATCAGTGCATGATCAGCCACGTGATCAGTGCATGATCAATCACGTGATCAGTGCATGATCAGCCACGTGATCAGTGCATGATAGCCACGTGATCAGTGCATGATCAGTCACGTGATCAGTGCATGATCAGCCACGTGATCAGTGCATGATCAGACACGTGATCAGTGCATGATCAGCCACGTGATCAGTGCATGATAGCCACGTGATCAGTGCATGATCAGTCACGTGATCAGTGCATGATCAGTCACGTGATCAGTGCATGATCAGTCACGTGATCAGTGCATGATCAGTCACGTGATCAGTGCATGATAGTCATGTGATCAGTGCATGACAGCCACGTGATCAGTGCATGACAGCCACGTGATCAGTGCATGAGAGCCACGGGATCAGTGCATGATCAGTCACGTGATACATGTGTGATCAGCCACGTGATCAGTGCATGATGAGCCACGTGATCAGTGCATGATCAATTACGTGATCAGTGCATGATCAGTCACGTGACCAGTACATGGTTGCTACGTGATCGTTGCATGATCAGCCACGTGAGCAGTGCATGATAGCCACGTGATCAGTGCATGATCAGTCACGTGATCAGTGCATGATCAGTCACGTGATCAGTGCATGATCAGTTACGTGATCTGTGCATGATCAGTCACGTGACCAGTATATGGTAGCTACGTGATCATTCCATGACAGCCACGTGAGCAGTGCATGATAGCCACGTGATGTGTGCATGATCAGTTACGTGAGCACAGTATGATCAGCCACGTGATCAGTGCATGAGTGCCACGTGATCAGTGCATGATATGTCACGTGACAGGTGTGTGATCAGCCACGTGAACAGTGCATGTTCAGCCACGTGATCAGTCCATGATAGCCACGTGATCAGTGCATGATCAGTTACCTGAGCAGTGTATGATGAGCCACGTGATCAGTGCATGGTCAGACATGTGAACAGTGTATGATCAGCCATGTGATCAGTGCATGATATCCAAGTGATCAGTGCATGATCATCACGTGATCAGTTTATGATCAGCCACGTTAACAGTGCATGCTCAGTCACGTGATCAGGGCCTGCTGAGCTGCGTGATTACTGTCTGCTCATCTGCTTAACAATTGCCAGCTGAGCTGCACGATTCCTGCCTGTCATCTGCTTGACAATTGCCAGCTGTGCTGCCTAAATCCTGCTTGCTCAGCTGCTTGATTATTGCCAGCTGAGCAGCATGATTCCTCACACCTGAGTTCCATGTTTATTGCCTGCTGACTGTTTGATTCGTGCCTACTCAGCTCTTTGTTTATTGCCTCCAGAGGCACATGATCAGTGTATGATAGCAAACATGATCAGTGCATGATCAGTCACATGATCAGAGCCATTAAGTCACGTGATCACTACATGATAGTCATGTGATCAGTCCATGCTCAGTCACGGTATCAGTGCATGATCAGCCACGTGATCAGTGCATGATCAGCCAGGTGATCAGTGCATGATAGCTATGTGATCAGTTCATGATTTGTCACGTGATCTGTGCATGATCAGGCAGGTGATCAGTGTATGATCAGCCACGTGAACAGTGCATGATAGCCACATGATCAGTGCATGATCCGTCACATGATGTGTGCATGATCAGTCACGTGACCAGTATATGGTAGCTACGTGATCATTGCATGATTAGCCACGTAAGCAGTGCATGATAGCCACGAGATCAGTGCATGATCAGTCACGTGTTCAGTGCATGATCAGTCATGTAACGTGTGCATGGCCAGCTACGTGATCATTGTATGAACAGCCGAATGATCAGTGCATGATAACTAGGTGATCAGTGCATGATCCGTCACGTGATCAATGCATGATCAGTCACGTGATCAGTGCATGATCAGTCATGTGATCAGTGCATGATATAGCCACATGATCAGTGCATGATCAGTCACGTGATCAGTGCATGATCAGTCACGTGACCAGTATATGGTAGCTAGGTGATCATTGCATGATCAGCCACATGAGCCGTACATTATCAGTCACGAGATCAGTGCATGATCAGTCACGTGATCAGGGCATGATTGCTACCTGATCAGTGCATTGTAAGTCACCTGATCAGTGCGTGGTCAATTACGTGATCATTGCATGATCACCCACGTGACCAGTACATGGTAGCTACGTGATCATTGCATGAACAGCCGCGTGAGCAGTGCATGATAGCCACGTGATCAGTGCATGATCTGTCGCATGATCAGTGTATGATCATCCGGGTGATCAGTGCATGGACAGTCATGTGATCAGTGCATGATATAGACGTGATTAGTGCATGATCAGTCGCGTGATCAGTGTATGATCAACCACGTGATCAGTGCACGATAGCCAGGTAATGAGTGCAAGATAGCCAGATGATCAGTGCATTATCAGTCATGTGATCAGTGTATGATCAGCCAAGTAATAAGTGCATGATAGCCAACTGATCAGTGGATGATCAGTCGCGTGATCAGTGCATGGTCAGTCACGTGATCATTGCATGATCAGCCAAGTTATCAGTGCATGATCAATTAAGTGATCTGTGCATGATCAGTCACGTGAACAGTGCGTGATCAGTTACGTGATCTGTGCATGATCAGTAATGTGACCAGTATATGGTAGCTCCGTGATCATTCCATGACGAGCCACGTGAGCAGTGCATGATAGAAACGTGATGTGTGCATGATGTGTTACGTGAGCACAGTATGATCAGCCACGTGATCAGTGCATGAGTGCCACGTGATCAGTGCATGATATGTCACGTGACAGGTGTGTGATCAGCCACGTGAACAGTGCATGTTCAGCCACGTGATCAGTCCATGATAGCCAGGTGATCAGTGCATGATCAGTTACGTGAGCAGTGTATGATGAGCCACGTGAGCAGTGCATGGTCAGACATGTGAACAGTGTATGATCAGCCACGTGATCAGTGCATGATATCCAAGTGATCAGTGCATGATCATCACGTGATCAGTTTATGATCAGCCACGTTAACAGTGCATGCTCAGTCACGTGATCAGGGCCTGCTGAGCTGCGTGATTACTGTCTGCTCATCTGCTTGACAATTGCCAGCTGAGCTGCACGATTCCTGCCTGTCATCTGCTTGACAATTGCCAGCTGTGCTGCGTAATTCCTGCTTGCTCAGCTGCTTGATTATTGCCAGCTGAGCAGCATGATTCCTCACACCTGAGTTCCATGAGTATTGCCTGCTGACTGTTTGATTCGTGCCTACTCAGCTCTTTGTTTATTGCCTCCAGAGGCACATGATCAGTGTATGATAGCAAACATGATCAGTGCATGATCAGTCACATGATCAGAGCCATTAAGTCACGTGATCACTACATGATAGTCATGTGATCAGTCCATGCTCAGTCACGGTATCAGTGCATGATCAGCCACGTGATCAGTGCATGATCAGCCAGGTGATCAGTTCATGATAGCTATGTGATCAGTTCATGATTTGTCACGTGATCTGTGCATGACCAGGCAGGTGATCAGTGTATGATCAGCCACGTGAACAGTGCATGATAGCCACGTGATCAGTGCATGATCCGTCACCTGATGGGTGTATGATCATTCACGTGACCTGTATATGGTAGCTACATGATCATTGCATGATCAGCCACGTGAGTAGTGCATGATAGCCACGTGATCAGTGCATGATCAGTCACGTGATCAGTGTATGATCAGCCACGTAATAAGTGCATGATAGCCACGTGATCAGTGGATGATCAGTCACGTGATCAGTGCATGGTCAGTCACGTGATCATTGCATGATCAGCCACGTGATCAGAGCATGATCAAATACGTGATCAGTGGATGATCAGTTACGTGATCAGTACATGATCAGTCACGTGAACAGTGCATGATCAGTCATGTGATCAGTGTATGACCAGCCAAGTGATCAGTGCATGATCAGCCAAATTATAAGTGCATGATCAATTACGTGATCAGTGCATGATCAGCCACGTGATCAGTGCATGATCAGCCACGTGATCAGTGCATGATCAGCCAAATTATAAGTGCATGATCAATTACGTGATCAGTGCATGATCAGCCACGTGATCAGTGCATGATAGCCACGTGATCAGTGCATGATCAGTTACGTGAGCAGTGTATGATCAGCCACGTGAGCAGTGCATGGTCAGACACGTGAACAGTGTATGATCAGCCACGTGATCAGTGCATGATAGCCACGTGATCAGTGCATGATCAGTCACGTGATCAGTACATGATCAGTCACGTGAACAGTGCATGATCAGTTACGTGATCTGTGCATGATCAGTCACGTGACCAGTATATGGTAGCTATGTGATCATTCCATGACGAGCCACGTGAGCAGTGCATGACAGTCACGTGATCAGTGCATGAGAGCCACGTGATCAGTGCATGATCAGTCACGTGATACATGTGTGATCAGCCACGTGATCAGTGCATGATGAGCCACGTGATCAGTGCAGGATCAATTACGTGATCAGTGCATGATCAGTCACGTGACCAGTACATGGTTGCTACGTGATCGTTGCATGATCAGCTTCGTGAGCAGAGCATGATAGCCACGTGATCAGTGCATGATCAGTCATGTGATCAGTACATGATCAGTCACGTGAACAGTGCATGCTCAGTTACGTGATCTGTGCATGATCAGTCACGTGACCAGTATATGGTAGCTATGTGATCATTCCATGACGAGCCACGTGAGCAGTGCATGATAGCCACGTGATGTGTGCATGATGAGTTACGTGAACAGAGTATGATCAGCCACGTGATCAGTGCATGAGTGCCACGTGATCAGTGCATGATATGTCACGTGACAGGTGTGTGATCAGCCACGTGAACAGTGCATGTTCAGCCACGTGATCAGTCCATGATAGCCACGTGATCAGTGCATGATCAGTTACCTGAGCAGTGTATGATGAGCCACGTGATCAGTGCATGGTCAGACACGTGAACAGTGTATGATCAGCCATGTGATCAGTGCATGATATCCAAGTGATCAGTGCATGATCATCACGTGATCAGTTTATGATCAGCCACGTGAACAGTGCATGCTCAGTCACGTGATCAGGGCCTGCTGAGCTGCGTGATTACTGTCTGCTCATCTGCTTAGCAATTGCCAGCTGAGCTGCACGATTCCTGCCTGTAATCTGCTTGACAATTGCCAGGTGTGCTGCGTAATTCCTGCCTGCTCAGCTGCTTGATTATTGCCAGCTGAGCAGCATGATTCCTCACACCTGAGTTCCATAATTATTGCCTGCTGACTGTTTGATTCGTGCCTACTCAGCTCTTTGTTTATTGCCTCCAGAGGCACATGATCAGTGTATGATAGCAAACATGATCAGTGCATGATCAGTCACATGATCAGAGCCATTAAGTCACGTGATCACTACATGATAGTCATGTGATCAGTCCATGCTCAGTCACGGTATCAGTGCATGATCAGCCACGTGATCAGTGCATGATCAGCCAGGTGATCAGTTCATGATAGCTATGTGATCAGTTCATGATTTGTCACGTGATCTGTGCATGACCAGGCAGGTGATCAGTGTATGATCAGCCACGTGAACAGTGCATGATAGCCACGTGATCAGTGCATGATCCGTCACATGATGTGTGTATGATCATTCACGTGACCTGTACATGGTAGCTACATGATCATTGCATGATCAGCCACGTGAGTAGTGCATGATAGCCATGTGATCAGTGCATGATCAGTCACGTGTTCAGTGCATGATCAGTCATGTAATGTGTGCATGACCTGGCACGTGATGTGTATGATCAGCCAAGTGATCAGTGCATGATAGCTAGGTGATCAGTGCATGATCAGTCACGTGATCAATGCATGATCAGTCACGTGATCAGTGGATGATCAGCCATGTGATCAGTGCATGATCAGTCACGTGTTCAGTGCATGATCAGTCATGTAATGTGTGCATGACCTGGCACGTGATCAGTGTATGACCAGCCAAGTGATCAGTGCATGATAGCTAGGTGATCAGTGCATGATCAGTCACGTGATCAATGCATGATCAGTCACGTGATCAGTGGATGATCAGCCACGTGATCAGTGCATGATCAGCCACATGATCAGTGCATGATCAATTACGTGATCAGTGCATGATCAGTCACGTGACCAGTATATGGTAGCTAGGTGATCATTGCATGATCAGCCACATGAGCCGTGCATGATAGCCACGAGATCAGTGCATGATCAGTCACGTGATCAGTGCATGATCACTCACGTGACCAGTACATGGTAGCTACGTGATCATTGCATGAACAGCCGCATGAGCAGTGCATGTTAGCCACGTGATCAGTTCATGATCCGTCGCATGATCAGTGTATGATCATCCGGGTGATCAGTGCATGGACAGTCATGTGATCAGTGCATGATATAGACGTGATTAGTGCATGATCAGTCTCGTGATCAGTGTATGATCAACCACGTGATCAGTGCACGATAGCCAGGTAATGAGTGCAAGATAGCCAGATGATCAGTACATTATCAGTCATGTGATCATTGGATGATCAGCCAAGTAATAAGGGCATGATTGCCAACTGATCAGTGGATGATCAGTCACGTGATCAGTGCATGGTCAGTCACGTGATCATTGCATGATCAGCCACGTGATCAGTGCATGATCAATTACGTGATCAGTACATGATCAGTCACGTGAACAGTGCGTGATCATTTATGTGATCTGTGCATGATCAGCCAAATGATAAGTGCATGATCAATTACGTGATCAGTGCATGATCAGCCACGTGATCAGTACATGATCAGTCAGGTGATCAATGCATGATATGTCACGTGACAGGTGTGTGATCAGCCACGTGAACAGTGCATGTTCAGCCACGTGATCAGTGCATGATAGCCACGTGATCAGTGCATGATCAGTTACGTGAGCAGTGTATGATCAGCCATGTGATCAGTGTATAACCAGCCCAGTGATCAGTGCATGATAGCCACGTGATCAGTGCATGATCAGTCACGTGATCAGTGCATGATCAGTCACGTGATCAGTGCATGATCAGCCAAATTATAAGTGCATGATCAGTCACGTGATCAGTGCATGATCAGTCACGTGAACAGTGCGTGATCATTTACGTGATCTGTGCATGATCGGTCATGTGACCAGTATATGGTAGCTCCGTGATCATTCCATGACGAGCCACGTGAGCAGTGCATGATAGAAACGTGATGTGTGCATGATGTGTTACGTGAGCAGAGTATGATCAGCCATGTGATCAGTGCATGAGTGCCACGTGATCAGTGCATGTTATGTCA
The DNA here is from genome assembly GCF_032452875.1 of Bos javanicus. Classification (NCBI taxonomy): domain Eukaryota; kingdom Metazoa; phylum Chordata; class Mammalia; order Artiodactyla; family Bovidae; genus Bos; species Bos javanicus. The sequence goes on from NW_026894555.1 coordinate 63,648, forward strand.
CGTGACAGGTGTGTGATCAGCCACGTGAACAGTGCATGTTCAGCCACGTGATCAGTGCATGATAGCCACGTGATAAGTGCATGATCAGTTACGTGAACAGTGTATGATCAGCCACGTGAGCAGTGCATGGTCAGACACGTGAACAGTGTATGATCAGCCACGTGATCAGTGCATGATATCCAAGTGATCAGTGCATGATGAATCACGTGATCAGTGTATGATCAGCCACGTGAACAGTGCATGCTCAGTCACGTGATCAGGGCCTGCTGAGCTGCGTGATTCCTGCCGGCTCATCTGCATGACAATTGCCAGCTGAGCTGCGTGATTCCTGTCGGCTCATCTGCTTGACAATTGCCAGCTGAGCTGTGTGATTCCTGCCTGGTCACGTGCTTGATTATTGCCAGTTGAGCAGCATGATTCGTCACTGCTGAGCTCCATGCTTATTGCCTGCTGATTGCGTGGTTCGTGTCTGCTCAGCTCTTTGAGTATTGCCTCCTGAGGTCCCTGTTCGGTCGCCACCTGCCGGGGACCAGCCCCAACTGATCCAGGGTATTCGAAGGAGAGATGGCCTAGGCGACTATTTATATGCTAATCAGAGATGTCAAGAATAATAGTATGAGGAGAGCTCAGTAGGAAAATTCGGTGGAGAAAAGAGACTGAGTAGCTTGGTTTACGCGGAAGACCAATCAAACTTCAAGACAAGAAGTTTGCACCACTTACGTAGGCCGCAGGCGTCCTCTCGAATAGCGAAAGGTGCCTCACCCTAGACACCTTCTCGAGTGGGTCTTAGCAGCCCAGGCATAATTAGTAAGCGTGGTGGGTTCCGCGCTCCAGATGGAGACTCAGCTGGAAGTTAAAGGGAAGAATGACAAGGAACTTTATGAATTGGAGCTGTAAGTTAACTCTTTGACAGAGAGAGCGAGATGGTGGTGGGGGACAGCCCCCAGTGAAATCAGAGGTGAGAGCACAAAGCAATACAGTAGGCAGACTCCGGTTTTTTTGGGGGGAGATGCTCGAGAATATCCGGGTGGACTCCTGAGGCTCGATCCCGCATTTGCGTATGCCGAGCCTCCTTCCTCATGACCTTTGTCCAGAGTGGAATGCCTCCCCGGCTCCCGGCACATGATCAGTGCATGCTCAGTCACGATATCAGTGCCTGCTCAGCCAGGTGATCACTGACGGCACAGTCACGTGATCAGCGCCTCTCAGTCACGTGATCACCGTATGATAAACACGTGATCACTGAACGACCAGCCACGTGATCACTGCATGCGAGGTCAGGTGGTCAGTTCCTGATCAGCCACCTGATCAGTGCGTGCACAGTCCCCTGATCAGCGCCTGTCAGTCACTGATCACTGCCTGATAAACACGTGATCAGTGCCCGAACAGCCACGTCATCAGTGCATGCGCAGTCACGTGATCAGTGCATGATAGCCACGTGATCAGTGCGTGCACAGTCCCATGATCAGCGCCTGTCAGTCACTGATCATTGCCTGATAAACACGTGATCAGTGCATGATGAGCCATGTGATCAGTGCCCGATCAGCCACGTCATCAGTGCATGCGCAGTCACGTCATCAGTGCATGATAGCCACGTGATCAGTGCATGCTCAGTCACGTGATCTGGACTTGATCAGCCACGTGATCAGTGCCTGCAGAGTCACGTGATCAGGGCCTGCTGAGCTGCGTGATTCCTGCCGGCTCATCTGCATGACAATTGCCAGCTGAGCTGCGTGATTCCTGTCGGCTCATCTGCTTGACAATTGCCAGCGGAGCTGCATGATTCCTGCCTGGTCACGTGCTTGATTATTGCCAGTTGAGCAGCATGATTCGTCACTGCTGAGCTCCATGCTTATTGCCTGCTGATTGCGTGGTTCGTTTCTGCTCAGCTCTTTGAGTATTGCCTCCTGAGGTCCCTGTTCGGTCGCCACCTGCCGGGGACCAGCCCCAACTGATCCAGGGTATTCGAAGGAGAGATGGCCTAGGCGACTATTTATATGCTAATCAGAGATGTCAAGAATAATATTATGAGGAGAGCTCAGTAGGAAAATTCGGTGGAGAAAAGAGACTGAGTAGCTTGGTTTACGTGGAAGACCAATCAAACTTCAAGACAAGAAGTTTGCACCACTTACTAGGCTGCAGGAGCCCTCTCGAATACCGAAAGGTGCCTCACCCTAGACACCTTCTCGAGTGGGTCTTAGCAGCCCAGGCATAATTAGTAAGCGTGGTGGGTTCCGCGCTCCAGATGGAGACTCAGCTGGAAGTTAAAGGGAAGAATGACAAGGAACTTTATGAATTGGAGGTGTAAGTTAACTCTTTGACAGAGAGAGCGAGATTGTGGTGGGGGACAGCCCCCAGTGAAATCAGAGGTGAGAGCATAAAGCAATACAGTAGGCAGACTCCGGTTTTTTTGGGGGGGAGATGCTCGAGAATATCCGGGTGGACTCCTGAGGCTCGATCCCGCATTTGCGTATGCCGAGCCTCCTTCCTCATGACCTTTGTCCAGAGTGGAATGCCTCCCCGGCTCCCGGCACATGATCAGTGCATGCTCAGTCACGATATCAGTGCCTGCTCAGCCACGTGATCACTGACGGCACAGTCACGTGATCAGCGCCTCTCAGTCACGTGATCACCCTATGATAAACAAGTGATCAGTGAACGACCAGCCACGTGATCACTGCATGCGAGGTCAGGTGGTCAGTTCCTGATCAGCCACCTGATCAGTCCGTGCACAGTCCCCTGATCAGCGCCTGTCAGTCACTGATCACTGCCTGATAAACACGTAATAAGTGCCCGAACAGCCACGTCATCAGTGCATGCGCAGTCACGTGATCAGTGCATGATAGCCACGTGATCAGTGCGTGCACAGTCCCATGATCAGCGCCTGTCAGTCACTGATCATTGCCTGATAAACACGTGATCAGTGCATGATGAGCCATGTGATCAGTGCCCGATCAGCCACGTCATCAGTGCATGCGCAGTCACGTCATCAGTGCATGATAGCCACGTGATCAGTGCATGCTCAGTCACATGATCTGGACTTGATCAGCCACGTGATCAGTGCCTGCAGAGTGAAGTGATCAGGGCCTGCTGAGCTACGTGATTCATGCCAGCTCATCTGCATGACAATTGCCAGCTGAGCTGCGTGATTCCTGTCGGCTCATCTGCTTGACAATTGCCAGCTGAGCTGCGTGATTCCTGCCTGGTCACGTGCTTGATTATTGCCAGTTGAGCAGCATGATTCGTCACTGCTGAGCTCCATGCTTATTGCCTGCTGATTGCGTGGTTCGTGTCTGCTCAGCTCTTTGAGTATTGCCTCCTTAGGTCCCTGTTCGGTCGCCACCTGCCGGGGACCAGCCCCAACTGATCCAGGGTATTCGAAGGAGAGATGGCCTAGGCGACTATTTATATGCTAATCAGAGATGTCAAGAATAATAGTATGAGGAGAGCTCAGTAGGAAAATTCGGTGGAGAAAAGAGACTGAGTAGCTTGGTTTACGCGGAAGACCAATCAAACTTCAAGACAAGAAGTTTGCACCACTTACGTAGGCCGCAGGCGTCCTCTCGAATAGCGAAAGGTGCCTCACCATAGACACCTTCTCGAGTGGGTCTTAGCAGCCCAGGCATAATTAGTAAGCGTGGTGGGTTCCGCGCTCCAGATGGAGACTCAGCTGGAAGTTAAAGGGAAGAATGACAAGGAACTTTATGAATTGGAGCTGTAAGTTAACTCTTTGACAGAGAGAGCGAGATGGTGGTGGGGGACAGCCCCCAGTGAAATCAGAGGTGAGAGCACAAAGCAATACAGTAGGCAGACTCTGGTATTTTTGGGGGGGAGATGCTCGAGAATATCCGGGTGGACTCCTGAGGCTCGATCCCGCATTTGCGTATGCCGAGCCTCCTTCCTCATGACCTTTGTCCAGAGTGGAATGCCTCCCCGGCTCCCGGCACATGATCAGTGCATGCTCAGTCACGATATCAGTGCCTGCTCAGCCACGTGATCACTGACGGCACAGTCACGTGATCAGCCCCTCTCAGTCACGTGATCACCCTATGATAAACACGTGATCAGTGAACGACCAGCCACGTGATCACTGCATGCGCGGTCAGGTGGTCAGTTCCTGATCAGCCACCTGATCAGTCCGTGCACAGTCCCCTGATCAGCGCCTGTCAGTCACTGATCACTGCCTGATAAACACGTGATCAGTGCCCGAACAGCCACGTCATCAGTGCATGCGCAGTCACGTGATCAGGGCATGATAGCCACGTGATCAGTGCGTGCACAGTCCCATGATCAGCGCCTGTCAGTCACTGATCATTGCCTGATAAACACGTGATCAGTGCATGATGAGCCATGTGATCAGTGCCCGATCAGCCACGTCATCAGTGCATGCGCAGTCACGTCATCAGTGCATGATAGCCACGTGATCAGTGCATGCTCAGTCACGTGATCTGGACTTGATCAGCCACGTGATCAGTGCCTGCAGAGTCACGTGATCAGGGCCTGCTGAGCTGCGTGATTCCTGCCGGCTCATCTGCATGACAATTGCCAGCTGAGCTGCGTGATTCCTGTCGGCTCATCTGCTTGACAATTGCCAGCTGAGCTGCGTGATTCCTGCCTGGTCACGTGCTTGATTATTGCCAGTTGAGCAGCATGATTCGTCACTGCTGAGCTCCATGCTTATTGCCTGCTGATTGCGTGGTTCGTGTCTGCTCAGCTCTTTGAGTATTGCCTCCTGAGGTCCCTGTTCGGTCACCACCTGCTGGGGACCAGCCCCAACTGATCCAGGGTATTCGAAGGAGAGATGGCCTAGGCGACTATTTATATGCTAATCAGAGATGTCAAGAATAATAGTATGAGGAGAGCTCAGTAGGAAAATTCGGTGGAGAAAAGAGACTGAGTAGCTTGGTTTACGCGGAAGACCAATCAAACTTCAAGACAAGAAGTTTGCACCACTTACGTAGGCCACAGGAGCCCTCTCGAATACCGAAAGGTGCCTCACACTAGACACCTTCTTGAGTGGGTCTTAGCAGCCCAGGCATAATTAGTAAGCGTGGTGGGTTCCGCGCTCCAGATGGAGACTCAGCTGGAAGTTAAAGGAAAGAATGACAAGTAACTTTATGAATTGGAGCTGCAAGTTAACTCTTTTACAGAGAGAGCGAGATGGTGGTGGGGGACAGCCCCCAGTGAAATCAGAGGTGAGAGCACAAAGCAATACAGTAGGCAGACTCCGGTTTTTTTTGGGGGGAGATGCTCGAGAATATCCGGGTGGACTCCTGAGGCTCGATCCCGCATTTGCGTATGCCGAGCCTCCTTCCTCATGACCTTTGTCCAGAGTGGAAGGCCTCCCCGGCTCCCGGCACATGATCAGTGCATGCTCAGTCACGATATCAGTGCCTGCTCAGCCAGGTGATCACTGACGGCACAGTCACGTGATCAGCGCCTCTCAGTCACGTGATCACCATATGATAAACACGTGATCAGTGAACGACCAGCCACGTGATCACTGCATGCGCGGCCAGGTGGTCAGTTCCTGATCAGCCACCTGATCAGTGCGTGCACAGTCCCCTGATCAGCGCCTCTCAGTCACTGATCACCGTATGATAAACACGTGATCAGTGAACGACCAGCCACGTGATTACTGCATGCGCGGCCAGGTGGTCAGTTCCTGATCAGCCACCTGATCAGTGCGTGCACAGTCCCCTGATCAGCGGCTGTCAGTCACTGATCACTGCCTGATAAACAGGTGATCAGTGCCCGAACAGCCACGTCATCAGTGCATGCGCAGTCACGTGATCAGTGCATGATAGCCACGTGATCAGTGCGTGCACAGTCCCATGATCAGCGCCTGTCAGTCACTGATCATTGCCTGATAAACACGTGATCAGTGCATGATGAGCCATGTGATCAGTGCCCGATCAGCCACGTCATCAGTGCATGCGCAGTCACGTCATCAGTGCATGATAGCCACGTGATCAGTGCATGCTCAGTCACGTGATCTGGACTTGATCAGCCACGTGATCAGTGCCTGCAGAGTCACGTGATCAGGGCCTGCTGAGCTGCGTGATTCCTGCCGGCTCATCTGCATTACAATTGCCAGCTGAGCTTCGTGATTCCTGTCAGCTCATCTGCTTAACAATTGCCAGCTGAGCTGCGTGATTCCTGCCTGGTCACGTGCTTGATTATTGCCAGTTGAGCAGCATGATTCGTCACTGCTGAGCTCCATGCTTATTGCCTGCTGATTGCGTGGTTCGTGTCTGCTCAGCTCTTTGAGTATTGCCTCCTGAGGTCCCTGTTCGGTCGCCACCTGCCGGGGACCAGCCCCAACTGATCCAGGGTATTCGAAGGAGAGATGGCCTAGGCGACTATTTATATGCTAATCAGAGATGTCAAGAATAATAGTATGAGGAGAGCTCAGTAGGAAAATTCGGTGGAGAAAAGAGACTGAGTAGCTTGGTTTACGCGGAAGACCAATCAAACTTCAAGACAAGAAGTTTGCACCACTTACGTAGGCCGCAGGCGTCCTCTCGAATAGCGAAAGGTGCCTCACCCTAGACACCTTCTCGAGTGGGTCTTAGCAGCCCAGGCATAATTAGTAAGCGTGGTGGGTTCCGCGCTCCAGATGGAGACTCAGCTGGAAGTTAAAGGGAAGAATGACAAGGAACTTTATGAATTGGAGCTGTAAGTTAACACTTTGACAGGGAGAGCGAGATGGTGGTGGGGGACAGCCCCCAGTGAAATCAGAGGTGAGAGCACAAAGCAATACAGTAGGCAGACTCCGGTTTTTTTGGGGGAGAGATGCTCGAGAATATCCGGGTGGACTCCTGAGGCTCGATCCCGCATTTGCGTATGCCGAGCCTCCTTCCTCATGACCTTTGTCCAGAGTGGAAGGCCTCCCCGGCTCCCGGCACATGATCAGTGCATGCTCAGTCACGATATCAGTGCCTGCTCAGCCAGGTGATCACTGACGGCACAGTCACGTGATCAGCGCCTCTCAGTCACGTGATCACCCTATGATAAACACGTGATCAGTGAACGACCAGCCACGTGATCACTGCATGCGCGGTCAGGTGGTCAGTTCCTGATCAGCCACCTGATCAGTGCGTGCACAGTCCCCTGATCAGCGCCTGTCAGTCACTGATCACTGCCTGATAAACACGTGATCAGTGCCCGAACAGCCACGTCATCAGTGCATGCGCAGTCACGTGATCAGGGCATGATAGCCACGTGATCAGTGCGTGCACAGTCCCATGATCAGCGCCTGTCAGTCACTGATCATTGCCTGATAAACACGTGATCAGTGCATGATGAGCCATGTGATCAGTGCCCGATCAGCCACGTCATCAGTGCATGCGCAGTCACGTCATCAGTGCATGATAGCCACCTGGTCAGTGCATGCTCAGTCACGTGATCTGGACTTGATCAGCCACGTGATCAGTGCCTGCAGAGTCACGTGATCAGGGCCTGCTGAGCTGCGTGATTCCTGCCGGCTCATCTGCATGACAATTGCCAGCTGAGCTGCGTGATTCCTGTCGGCTCATCTGCTTGAGAATTGCCAGCTGAGCTGCGTGATTCCTGCCTGGTCACGTGCTTGATTATTGCCAGTTGAGCAGCATGATTCGTCACTGCTGAGCTCCATGCTTATTGCCTGCTGATTGCGTGGTTCGTGTCTGCTCAGCTCTTTGAGTATTGCCTCCTGAGGTCCCTGTTCGGTCGCCACCTGCCGGGGACCAGCCCCAACTGATCCAGGGTATTCGAAGGAGAGATGGCCTAGGCGACTATTTATATGCTAATCAGAGATGTCAAGAATAATAGTATGAGGAGAGCTCAGTAGGAAAATTCGGTGGAGAAAAGAGACTGAGTAGCTTGGTTTACGCGGAAGACCAATCAAACTTCAAGACAAGAAGTTTGCACCACTTACGTAGGCCGCAGGCGCCCGCTCGAATAGCGAAAGGTGCCTCACCCTAGACACCTTCTCGAGTGGGTCTTAGCAGCCCAGGCATAATTAGTAAGCGTGGTGGGTTCCGCGCTCCAGATGGAGACTCAGCTGGAAGTTAAAGGGAAGAATGACAAGGAACTTTATGAATTGGAGCTCTAAGTTAACTCTTTGACAGAGAGAGCGAGATGGTGGTGGGGGACAGCCCCCAGTGAAATCAGAGGTGAGAGCACAAAGCAATACAGTAGGCAGACTCCGGTTTTTTTGGGGGAGATGCTCGAGAATATCCGGGTGGACTCCTGAGGCTCGATCCCGCATTTGCGTATGCCGAGCCTCCTTCCTCATGACCTTTGTCCAGAGTGGAATGCCTCCCCGGCTCCCGGCACATGATCAGTGCATGCTCAGTCACGATATCAGTGCCTGCTCAGCCAGGTGATCACTGACGGCACAGTCACGTGATCAGCGCCTCTCAGTCACGTGATCACCGTATGATAAACACGTGATCAGTGAACGACCAGCCACGTGATCACTGCATGCGCGGTCAGGTGGTCAGTTCCTGATCAGCCACCTGATCAGTGCGTGCACAGTCCCCTGATCAGCGCCTGTCAGTCACTGATCACTGCCTGATAAACACGTGATCAGTGCCCGAACAGCCACGTCATCAGTGCATGCGCAGTCACGTGATCAGTGCATGATAGCCACGTGATCAGTGCGTGCACAGTCCCATGATCAGCGCCTGTCAGTCACTGATCATTGCCTGATAAACACGTGATCAGTGCATGATGAGCCATGTGATCAGTGCCCGATCAGCCACGTCATCAGTGCATGCGCAGTCACGTCATCAGTGCATGATAGCCACGTGATCAGTGCATGCTCAGTCACGTGATCTGGACTTGATCAGCCACGTGATCAGTGCCTGCAGAGTCACGTGATCAGGGCCTGCTGAGCTGCGTGATTCCTGCCGGCTCATCTGCATGACAATTGCCAGCTGAGCTGCGTGATTCCTGTCGGCTCATCTGCTTGACAATTGCCAGCTGAGCTGCGTGATTCCTGCCTGGTCACGTGCTTGATTATTGCCAGTTGAGCAGCATGATTCGTCACTGCTGAGCTCCATGCTTATTGCCTGCTGATTGCGTGGTTCGTGTCTGCTCAGCTCTTTGAGTATTGCCTCCTGAGGTCCCTGTTCGGTCGCCACCTGCCGGGGACCAGCCCCAACTGATCCAGGGTATTCGAAGGAGAGATGGCCTAGGCGACTCTTTATATGCTAATCAGAGATGTCAAGAATAATAGTATGAGGAGAGCTCAGTAGGAAAATTCGGTGGAGAAAAGTGACTGAGTAGCTTGGTTTACGCGGAAGACCAATCAAACTTCAAGAGAAGAAGTTTGCACCACTTACGTAGGCCGCAGGCGCCCTCTCGAATAGCGAAAGTTGCCTCACCCTAGACACCTTCTTGAGTGGGTCTTAGCAGCCCAGGCATAATTAGTAAGCGTGGTGGGTTCCGCGCTCCAGATGGAGACTCAGCTGGAAGTTAAAGGGAAGAATGACAAGGAACTTTATGATTTGGAGCTGTAAGTTAACTCTTTGACAGAGAGAGCGAGATGGTGGTGGGGGACAGCCCCCAGTGAAATCAGAGGTGAGAGCACAAAGCAATACAGTAGGCAGACTCCGGTTTTTTTGGGGGGAGATGCTCGAGAATATCCGGGTGGACTCCTGAGGCTCGATCCCGCATTTGCGTATGCCGAGCCTCCTTCCTCATGACCTTTGTCCAGAGTGGAATGCCTCCCCGGCTCCCGGCACATGATCAGTGCATGCTCAGTCACGATATCAGTGCCTGCTCAGCCACGTGATCACTGACGGCACAGTCACGTGATCAGCGCCTCTCAGTCACGTGATCACCGTATGATAAACACGTGATCAGTGAACGACCAGCCACGTGATCACTGCATGCGCGGTCAGGTGGTCAGTTCCTGATCAGCCACCTGATCAGTGCGTGCACAGTCCCCTGATCAGCGCCTGTCAGTCACTGATCACTGCCTGATAAACACGTGATCAGTGCCCGAACAGCCACGTCATCAGTGCATGCGCAGTCACGTGATCAGTGCATGATAGCCACGTGATCAGTGCGTGCACAGTCCCATGATCAGCGCCTGTCAGTCACTGATCATTGCCTGATAAACACGTGATCAGTGCATGATGAGCCATGTGATCAGTGCCCGATCAGCCACGTCATCAGTGCATGCGCAGTCACGTCATCAGTGCATGATAGCCACGTGATCAGTGCATGCTCAGTCACGTGATCTGGACTTGATCAGCCACGTGATCAGTGCCTGCAGAGTCACGTGATCAGGGCCTGCTGAGCTGCGTGATTCCTGCCGGCTCATCTGCATGACAATTGCCAGCTGAGCTGCGTGATTCCTGTCGGCTCATCTGCTTGACAATTGCCAGCTGAGCTGCGTGATTCCTGCCTGGTCACGTGCTTGATTATTGCCAGTTGAGCAGCATGATTCGTCACTGCTGAGCTCCATGCTTATTGCCTGCTGATTGCGTGGTTCGTGTCTGCTCAGCTCTTTGAGTATTGCCTCCTGAGGTCCCTGTTCGGTCGCCACCTGCCGGGGACCAGCCCCAACTGATCCAGGGTATTCGAAGGAGAGATGGCCTAGGCGACTATTTATATGCTAATCAGAGATGTCAAGAATAATAGTATGAGGAGAGCTCAGTAGGAAAATTCGGTGGAGAAAAGAGACTGAGTAGCTTGGTTTACGCGGAAGACCAATCAAACTTCAAGACAAGAAGTTTGCACCACTTACGTAGGCCGCAGGCGCCCTCTCGAATAGCGAAAGGTGCCTCACCCTAGACACCTTCTCGAGTGGGTCTTAGCAGCCCAGGCATAATTAGTAAGCGTGGTGGGTTCCGCGCTCCAGATGGAGACTCATCTGGAAGTTAAAGGGAAGAATGACAAGGAACTTTATGAATTGGAGCTGTAAGTTAACTCTTTGACAGAGAGAGCGAGATGGTGGTGGGGGACAGCCCCCAGTGAAATCAGAGGTGAGAGCACAAAGCAATACAGTAGGCAGACTCCGGTTTTTTTGGGGGGAGATGCTCGAGAATATCCGGGTGGACTCCTGAGGCTCGATCCCGCATTTGCGTATGCCGAGCCTCCTTCCTCATGACCTTTGTCCAGAGTGGAATGCCTCCCCGTCTCCCGGCACATGATCAGTGCATGCTCAGTCACGATATCAGTGCCTGCTCAGCCACGTGATCACTGACGGCACAGTCACGTGATCAGCGCCTCTCAGTCACGTGATCACGGTATGATAAACACGTGATCAGTGAACGACCAGCCACGTGATCACTGCATGCGCGGCCAGGTGGTCAGTTCCTGATCAGCCACCTGATCAGTGCGTGCACAGTCCCCTGATCAGCGCCTGTCAGTCACTGATCACTGCACGTGATCAAACACGTGATCAGTGCATGCCAGTCAGCCTGATCAGCCACCTGATCAGTGCGTGCACAGTGATCAGCCTGTCAGTCACTGATCACTGCCTGATAAACAGGTGATCAGTGCCCGAACAGCCACGTCATCAGTGCATGCGCAGTCACGTGATCAGTGCATGATAGCCACGTGATCAGTGCGTGCACAGTCCCATGATCAGCGCCTGTCAGTCACTGATCATTGCCTGATAAACACGTGATCAGTGCATGATGAGCCATGTGATCAGTGCCCGATCAGCCACGTCATCAGTGCATGCGCAGTCACGTCATCAGTGCATGATAGCCACGTGATCAGTGCATGCTCAGTCACGTGATCTGGACTTGATCAGCCACGTGATCAGTGCCTGCAGAGTCACGTGATCAGGGCCTGCTGAGCTGCGTGATTCCTGCCGGCTCATCTGCATGACAATTGCCAGCTGAGCTGCGTGATTCCTGTCGGCTCATCTGCTTGACAATTGCCAGCTGAGCTGCGTGATTCCTGCCTGGTCACGTGCTTGATTATTGCCAGTTGAGCAGCATGATTCGTCACTGCTGAGCTCCATGCTTATTGCCTGCTGATTGCGTGGTTCGTGTCTGCTCAGCTCTTTGAGTATTGCCTCCTGAGGTCCCTGTTCGGTCGCCACCTGCCGGGGACCAGCCCCAACTGATCCAGGGTATTCGAAGGAGAGATGGCCTAGGCGACTATTTATATGCTAATCAGAGATGTCAAGAATAATAGTATGAGGAGAGCTCAGTAGGAAAATTCGGTGGAGAAAAGAGACTGAGTAGCTTGGTTTACGCGGAAGACCAATCAAACTTCAAGACAAGAAGTTTGCACCACTTACGTAGGCCGCAGGCGCCCTCTCGAATAGCGAAAGGTGCCTCACCCTAGACACCTTCTTGAGTGGGTCTTAGCAGCCCAGGCATAATTAGTAAGCGTGGTGGGTTCCGCGCTCCAGATGGAGACTCAGCTGGAAGTTAAAGGGAAGAATGACAAGGAACTTTATGAATTGGAGCTGCAAGTTAACTCTTTGACAGAGAGAGCGAGATGGTGGTGGGGGACAGCCCCCAGTGAAATCAGAGGTGAGAGCACAAAGCAATACAGTAGGCAGACTCTGGTTTTTTTTTGGGGGGGAGATGCTCGAGAATATCCGGGTGGACTCCTGAGGCTCGATCCCGCATTTGCGTATGCCGAGCCTCCTTCCTCATGACCTTTGTCCAGAGTGGAATGCCTCCCCGGCTCCCGGCACATGATCAGTGCATGCTCAGTCACGATATCAGTGCCTGCTCAGCCACGTGATCACTGACGGCACAGTCACGTGATCAGCGCCTCTCAGTCACGTGATCACCGTATGATAATCACGTGATCAGTGAACGACCAGCCACGTGATCACTGCATGCGCGGTCAGGTGGTCAGTTCCTGATCAGCCACCTGATCAGTGCGTGCACAGTCCCCTGATCAGCGCCTGTCAGTCACTGATCACTGCCTGATAAACAGGTGATCAGTGCCCGAACAGCCACGTCATCAGTGCATGCGCAGTCACGTGATCAGTGCATGATAGCCACGTGATCAGTGCGTGCACAGTCCCATGATCAGCGCCTGTCAGTCACTGATCATTGCCTGATAAACACGTGATCAGTGCATGATGAGCCATGTGATCAGTGCCCGATCAGCCACGTCATCAGTGCATGCGCAGTCACGTCATCAGTGCATGATAGCCACGTGATCAGTGCATGCTCAGTCACGTGATCTGGACTTGATCAGCCACGTGATCAGTGCCTGCAGAGTCACGTGATCAGGGCCTGCTGAGCTGCGTGATTCCTGCCGGCTCATCTGCATGACAATTGCCAGCTGAGCTGCGTGATTCCTGTCGGCTCATCTGCTTGACAATTGCCAGCTGAGCTGCGTGATTCCTGCCTGGTCACGTGCTTGATTATTGCCAGTTGAGCAGCATGATTCGTCACTGCTGAGCTCCATGCTTATTGCCTGCTGATTGCGTGGTTCGTGTCTGCTCAGCTCTTTGAGTATTGCCTCCTGAGGTCCCTGTTCGGTCGCCACCTGCCGGGGACCAGCCCCAACTGATCCAGGGTATTCGAAGGAGAGATGGCCTAGGCGACTATTTATATGCTAATCAGAGATGTCAAGAATAATAGTATGAGGAGAGCTCAGTAGGAAAATTCGGTGGAGAAAAGAGACTGAGTAGCTTGGTTTACGCGGAAGACCAATCAAACTTCAAGACAAGAAGTTTGCACCACTTACGTAGGCCGCAGGCGCCCTCTCGAATAGCGAAAGGTGCCTCACCCTAGACACCTTCTCGAGTGGGTCTTAGCAGCCCAGGCATAATTAGTAAGCGTGGTGGGTTCCGCGCTCCAGATGGAGACTCAGCTGGAAGTTAAAGGGAAGAATGACAAGGAACTTTATGAATTGGAGCTGTAAGTTAACTCTTTGACAGAGAGAGCGAGATGGTGGTGGGGGACAGCCCCCAGTGAAATCAGAGGTGAGAGCACAAAGCAATACAGTAGGCAGACTCTGGTTTTTTTGGGGGAGATGCTCGAGAATATCCGGGTGGACTCCTGAGGCTCGATCCCGCATTTGCGTATGCCGAGCCTCCTTCCTCATGACCTTTGTCCAGAGTGGAATGCCTCCCCGGCTCCCGGCACATGATCAGTGCATGCTCAGTCACGATATCAGTGCCTGCTCAGCCACGTGATCACTGACGGCACAGTCACGTGATCAGCGCCTCTCAGTCACGTGATCACCGTATGATAAACACGTGATCAGTGAACGACCAGCCACGTGATCACTGCATGCGCGGTCAGGTGGTCAGTTCCTGATCAGCCACCTGATCAGTGCGTGCACAGTCCCCTGATCAGCGCCTGTCAGTCACTGATCACTGCCTGATAAACACGTGATCAGTGCCCGAACAGCCACGTCATCAGTGCATGCGCAGTCACGTGATCAGTGCATGATAGCCACGTGATCAGTGCGTGCACAGTCCCATGATCAGCGCCTGTCAGTCACTGATCATTGCCTGATAAACACGTGATCAGTGCATGATGAGCCATGTGATCAGTGCCCGATCAGCCACGTCATCAGTGCATGCGCAGTCACGTCATCAGTGCATGATAGCCACGTGATCAGTGCATGCTCAGTCACGTGATCTGGACTTGATCAGCCACGTGATCAGTGCCTGCAGAGTCACGTGATCAGGGCCTGCTGAGCTGCGTGATTCCTGCCGGCTCATCTGCATGACAATTGCCAGCTGAGCTGCGTGATTCCTGCCTGGTCACGTGCTTGATTATTGCCAGTTGAGCAGCATGATTCGTCACTGCTGAGCTCCATGCTTATTGCCTGCTGATTGCGTGGTTCGTGTCTGCTCAGCTCTTTGAGTATTGCCTCCTGAGGTCCCTGTTCGGTCGCCACCTGCCGGGGACCAGCCCCAACTGATCCAGGGTATTCGAAGGAGAGATGGCCTAGGCGACTATTTATATGCTAATCAGAGATGTCAAGAATAATAGTATGAGGAGAGCTCAGTAGGAAAATTCGGTGGAGAAAAGAGACTGAGTAGCTTGGTTTACGCGGAAGACCAATCAAACTTCAAGACAAGAAGTTTGCACCACTTACGTAGGCCGCAGGCGCCCTCTCGAATAGCGAAAGGTGCCTCACCCTAGACACCTTCTCGAGTGGGTCTTAGCAGCCCAGGCATAATTAGTAAGCGTGGTGGGTTCCGCGCTCCAGATGGAGACTCAGCTGGAAGTTAAAGGGAAGAATGACAAGGAACTTTATGAATTGGAGCTGTAAGTTAACTCTTTGACAGAGAGAGCGAGATGGTGGTGGGGGACAGCCCCCAGTGAAATCAGAGGTGAGAGCACAAAGCAATACAGTAGGCAGACTCTGGTTTTTTTGGGGGGAGATGCTCGAGAATATCCGGGTGGACTCCTGAGGCTCGATCCCGCATTTGCGTATGCCGAGCCTCCTTCCTCATGACCTTTGTCCAGAGTGGAATGCCTCCCCGGCTCCCGGCACATGATCAGTGCATGCTCAGTCACGATATCAGTGCCTGCTCAGCCACGTGATCACTGACGGCACAGTCACGTGATCAGCGCCTCTCAGTCACGTGATCACCGTATGATAAACACGTGATCAGTGAACGACCAGCCACGTGATCACTGCATGCGCGGTCAGGTGGTCAGTTCCTGATCAGCCACCTGATCAGTGCGTGCACAGTCCCCTGATCAGCGCCTGTCAGTCACTGATCACTGCCTGATAAACACGTGATCAGTGCCCGAACAGCCACGTCATCAGTGCATGCGCAGTCACGTGATCAGTGCATGATAGCCACGTGATCAGTGCGTGCACAGTCCCATGATCAGCGCCTGTCAGTCACTGATCATTGCCTGATAAACACGTGATCAGTGCATGATGAGCCATGTGATCAGTGCCCGATCAGCCACGTCATCAGTGCATGCGCAGTCACGTCATCAGTGCATGATAGCCACGTGATCAGTGCATGCTCAGTCACGTGATCTGGACTTGATCAGCCACGTGATCAGTGCCTGCAGAGTCACGTGATCAGGGCCTGCTGAGCTGCGTGATTCCTGCCGGCTCATCTGCATGACAATTGCCAGCTGAGCTGCGTGATTCCTGTCGGCTCATCTGCTTGACAATTGCCAGCTGAGCTGCGTGATTCCTGCCTGGTCACGTGCTTGATTATTGCCAGTTGAGCAGCATGATTCGTCACTGCTGAGCTCCATGCTTATTGCCTGCTGATTGCGTGGTTCGTGTCTGCTCAGCTCTTTGAGTATTGCCTCCTGAGGTCCCTGTTCGGTCGCCACCTGCCGGGGACCAGCCCCAACTGATCCAGGGTATTCGAAGGAGAGATGGCCTAGGCGACTATTTATATGCTAATCAGAGATGTCAAGAATAATAGTATGAGGAGAGCTCAGTAGGAAAATTCGGTGGAGAAAAGAGACTGAGTAGCTTGGTTTACGCGGAAGACCAATCAAACTTCAAGACAAGAAGTTTGCACCACTTACGTAGGCCGCAGGCGCCCTCTCGAATAGCGAAAGGTGCCTCACCCTAGACACCTTCTCGAGTGGGTCTTAGCAGCCCAGGCATAATTAGTAAGCGTGGTGGGTTCCGCGCTCCAGATGGAGACTCAGCTGGAAGTTAAAGGGAAGAATGACAAGGAACTTTATGAATTGGAGCTGTAAGTTAACTCTTTGACAGAGAGAGCGAGATGGTGGTGGGGGACAGCCCCCAGTGAAATCAGAGGTGAGAGCACAAAGCAATACAGTAGGCAGACTCTGGTTTTTTTGGGGGGAGATGCTCGAGAATATCCGGGTGGACTCCTGAGGCTCGATCCCGCATTTGCGTATGCCGAGCCTCCTTCCTCATGACCTTTGTCCAGAGTGGAATGCCTCCCCGGCTCCCGGCACATGATCAGTGCATGCTCAGTCACGATATCAGTGCCTGCTCAGCCACGTGATCACTGACGGCACAGTCACGTGATCAGCGCCTCTCAGTCACGTGATCACCGTATGATAAACACGTGATCAGTGAACGACCAGCCACGTGATCACTGCATGCGCGGTCAGGTGGTCAGTTCCTGATCAGCCACCTGATCAGTGCGTGCACAGTCCCCTGATCAGCGCCTGTCAGTCACTGATCACTGCCTGATAAACACGTGATCAGTGCCGTGATCAGTGCCGAACAGCCACGTCATCAGTGCATGCGCAGTCACGTGATCAGTGCATGATAGCCACGTGATCAGTGCGTGCACAGTCCCATGATCAGCGCCTGTCAGTCACTGATCATTGCCTGATAAACACGTGATCAGTGCATGATGAGCCATGTGATCAGTGCCCGATCAGCCACGTCATCAGTGCATGCGCAGTCACGTCATCAGTGCATGATAGCCACGTGATCAGTGCATGCTCAGTCACGTGATCTGGACTTGATCAGCCACGTGATCAGTGCCTGCATAGTCACGTGATCAGGGCCTGCTGAGCTGCGTGATTCCTGCCGGCTCATCTGCATGACAATTGCCAGCTGAGCTGCGTGATTCCTGTCGGCTCATCTGCTTGACAATTGCCAGCTGAGCTGCGTGATTCCTGCCTGGTCACGTGCTTGATTATTGCCAGTTGAGCAGCATGATTCGTCACTGCTGAGCTCCATGCTTATTGCCTGCTGATTGCGTGGTTCGTGTCTGCTCAGCTCTTTGAGTATTGCCTCCTGAGGTCCCTGTTCGGTCGCCACCTGCCGGGGACCAGCCCCAACTGATCCAGGGTATTCGAAGGAGAGATGGCCTAGGCGACTCTTTATATGCTAATCAGAGATGTCAAGACTAATAGTATGAGGAGAGCTCAGTAGGAAAATTCGGTGGAGACAAGAGACTGAGTAGCTTGGTTTACGCGGAAGACCAATCAAACTTCAAGACAAGAAGTTTGCACCACTTACGTAGGCCGCAGGCGCCTCTCGAATAGCGAAAGGTGCCTCACCCTAGACACCTTCTCGAGTGGGTCTTAGCAGCCCAGGCATAATTAGTAAGCGTGGTGGGTTCCGCGCTCCAGATGGAGACTCAGCTGGAAGTTAAAGGGAAGAATGACAAGGAACTTTATGAATTGGAGCTGTAAGTTAACTGTTTGACAGAGAGAGCGAAATGGTGGTGGGGGACAGCCCCCAGTGAAATCAGAGGTGAGAGCACAAAGCAATACAGTAGGCAGACTCCGGTTTTTTTGGGGGAGATGCTCGAGAACATCCGGGTGGACTCCTGAGGCTCGATCCCGCATTTGCCTATGCCGAGCCTCCTTCCTCATGACATTTGTCCAGAGTGGAATGCCTCCCCGGCTCCCGGCACATGATCAGTGCATGCTCAGTCACCATATCAGTGCCTGCTCAGCCACGTGATCACTGACGGCACAGTCACGTGATCAGCGCCTCTCAGTCACGTGATCACCGTATGATAAACACCTGACCAGTGAACGACCAGCCACGTGATCACTGCATGCGTGGTCAGGTGGTCAGTTCCTGATCAGCCACTGATCAGCGCGTGCACAGTCCCGTGATCAGCGCCTGTCAGTCACTGATCACTGCCTGATAAACACGTGATCAGTGCCCGAACAGCCACGTCATCAGTGCATGCGCAGTCACGTGATCAGTGCATGATAGCCACGTGATCAGTGCGTGCACAGTCCCATGATCAGCGCCTGTCAGTCACTGATCATTGCCTGATAAACACGTGATCAGTGCATGATGAGCCATGTGATCAGTGCCTGATCAGCCACGTCATCAGTGCATGCGCAGTCACGTGATCAGTGCATGATAGCCACGTGATCAGTGCGTGCACAGTCCCATGATCAGCGCCTGTCAGTCACTGATCATTGCCTGATAAACACGTGATCAGTGCATGATGAGCCATGAGATCAGTGCCTGATCAGCCACGTCCTCAGTGCATGCGCAGTCACGTCATCAGTGCATGATAGCCACGTGATCAGTGCATGCTCAGTCACGTGATCTGGACTTGATCAGCCACGTGATCAGTGCCTGCAGAGTCACGTGATCAGGGCCTGCTGAGCTGCGTGATTCCTGCCGGCTCATCTGCATGACAATTGCCAGCTGAGCTGCGTGATTCCTGTCGGCTCATCTGCTTGAGAATTGCCAGCTGAGCTGCGTGATTCCTGCCTGGTCACGTGCTTGATTATTGCCAGTTGAGCAGCATGATTCGTCACTGCTGAGCTCCATGCTTATTGCCTGCTGATTGCGTGGTTCGTGTCTGCTCAGCTCTTTGAGTATTGCCTCCTGAGGTCCCTGTTCGGTCGCCACCTGCCGGGACCAGCCCCAACTGATCCAGGGTATTCGAAGGAGAGATGGCCTAGGCGACTCTTTATATGCTAATCAGAGATGTCAAGAATAAAAGTATGAGGAGAGCTCAGTAGGAAAATTCGGTGGAGAAAAGAGACTGAGTAGCTTGGTTTACGCGGAAGACCAATCAAACTTCAAGACAAGAAGTTTGCACCACTTACGTAGGCCGCAGGCGCCCTCTCGAATAGCGAAAGGTGCCTCACCCTAGACACCTTCTCGAGTGGGTCTTAGCAGCCCAGGCATAATTAGTAAGCGTGGTGGGTTCCGAGCTCCAGATGGAGAATCAGCTGGAAGTTAAAGGGAAGAATGACAAGGAACTTTATGAATTGAAGCTGTAAGTTAACTCTTTGACAGACAGAGCGAGATGGTGGTGGGGGACAGCCCCCAGTGAAATCAGAGGTGAGAGCACAAAGCAATACAGTAGGCAGACTCTGGTTTTTTGGGGGGAGATGCTCGAGAATATCCGGGTGGACTCCTGAGGCTCGATCCCGCATTTGCGTATGCCGAGCCTCCTTCCTCATGACCTTTGTCCAGTGTGGAATGCCTCCCCGGGTCCCGGCACATGATCAGTGCATGCTCAGTCACCATATCAGTGCCTGCTCAGCCAGGTGATCACTGACGGCACAGTCACGTGATCAGCGCCTCTCAGTCACGTGATCACCGTATGATAAACACGTGATCAGTGAACGACCAGCCACGTGATCACTGCATGCGCGGTCAGGTGGTCAGTTCCTGATCAGCCACCTGATCAGTGCGTGCACAGTCCCCTGATCAGCGCCTGTCAGTCACTGATCACTGCCTGATAAACACATGATCAGTGCCCGAACAGCCACGTCATCAGTGCATGCGCAGTCACGTGATCAGTGCATGATAGCCACGTGATCAGTGCGTGCACAGTCCCATGATCAGCGCCTGTCAGTCACTGATCATTGCCTGATAAACACGTGATCAGTGCATGATGAGCCATGTGATCAGTGCCCGATCAGCCACGTCATCAGTGCATGCGCAGTCACGTCATCAGTGCATGATAGCCACGTGATCAGTGCATGCTCAGTCACGTGATCTGGACTTGATCAGCCACGTGATCAGTGCCTGCAGAGTCACGTGGTCAGGGCCTGCTGAGCTGCGTGATTCCTGCCGGCTCATCTGCATGACAATTGCCAGCTG
The DNA here is from genome assembly GCF_032452875.1 of Bos javanicus. Classification (NCBI taxonomy): domain Eukaryota; kingdom Metazoa; phylum Chordata; class Mammalia; order Artiodactyla; family Bovidae; genus Bos; species Bos javanicus. Next base: position 84,084 of record NW_026894555.1, read on the forward strand.
AGCTGCGTGATTCCTGTCGGCTCATCTGCTTGACAATTGCCAGCTGAGCTGCGTGATTCCTGCCTGGTCACGTGCTTGATTATTGCCAGTTGAGCAGCATGATTCGTCACTGCTGAGCTCCATGCTTATTGCCTGCTGATTGCGTGGTTCGTGTCTGCTCAGCTCTTTGAGTATTGCCTCCTGAGGTCCCTGTTCGGTCGCCACCTGCCGGGGACCAGCCCCAACTGATCCAGGGTATTCGAAGGAGAGATGGCCTAGGCGACTATTTATATGCTAATCAGAGATGTCAAGAATAATAGTATGAGGAGAGCTCAGTAGGAAAATTCGGTGGAGAAAAGAGACTGAGTAGCTTGGTTTACGCGGAAGACCAATCAAACTTCAAGACAAGAAGTTTGCACCACTTACGTAGGCCGCAGGCGCCCTCTCGAATAGCGAAAGGTGCCTCACCCTAGACACCTTCTCGAGTGGGTCTTAGCAGCCCAGGCATAATTAGTAAGCGTGGTGGGTTCCGCGCTCCAGATGGAGACTCAGCTGGAAGTTAAAGGGAAGAATGACAAGGAACTTTATGAATTGGAGCTGTAAGTTAACTCTTTGACAGAGAGAGCGAGATGGTGGTGGGGGACAGCCCCCAGTGAAATCAGAGGTGAGAGCACAAAGCAATACAGTAGGCAGACTCCGGTTTTTTTGGGGGGAGATGCTCGAGAATATCCGGGTGGACTCCTGAGGCTCGATCCCGCATTTGCGTATGCCGAGCCTCCTTCCTCATGACCTTTGTCCAGAGTGGAATGCCTCCCCGGCTCCCGGCACATGATCAGTGCATGCTCAGTCACGATATCAGTGCCTGCTCAGCCACGTGATCACTGACGGCACAGTCACGTGATCAGCGCCTCTCAGTCACGTGATCACCGTATGATAAACACGTGATCAGTGAACGACCAGCCACGTGATCACTGCATGCGCGGTCAGGTGGTCAGTTCCTGATCAGCCACCTGATCAGTGCGTGCACAGTCCCCTGATCAGCGCCTGTCAGTCACTGATCACTGCCTGATAAACACGTGATCAGTGCCCGAACAGCCACGTCATCAGTGCATGCGCAGTCACGTGATCAGTGCATGATAGCCACGTGATCAGTGCGTGCACAGTCCCATGATCAGCGCCTGTCAGTCACTGATCATTGCCTGATAAACACGTGATCAGTGCATGATGAGCCATGTGATCAGTGCCCGATCAGCCACGTCATCAGTGCATGCGCAGTCACGTCATCAGTGCATGATAGCCACGTGATCAGTGCATGCTCAGTCACGTGATCTGGACTTGATCAGCCACGTGATCAGTGCCTGCAGAGTCACGTGATCAGGGCCTGCTGAGCTGCGTGATTCCTGCCGGCTCATCTGCATGACAATTGCCAGCTGAGCTGCGTGATTCCTGCCTGGTCACGTGCTTGATTATTGCCAGTTGAGCAGCATGATTCGTCACTGCTGAGCTCCATGCTTATTGCCTGCTGATTGTGTGGTTCGTGTCTGCTCAGCTCTTTGAGTATTGCCTCCTGAGGTCCCTGTTCGGTCGCCACCTGCCGGGGACCAGCCCCAACTGATCCAGGGTATTCGAAGGAGAGATGGCCTAGGCGACTATTTATATGCTAATCAGAGATGTCAAGAATAATAGTATGAGGAGAGCTCAGTAGGAAAATTCGGTGGAGAAAAGAGACTGAGTAGCTTGGTTTACGCGGAAGACCAATCAAACTTCAAGACAAGAAGTCTGCAGCACTTTCGTAGGCCGCAGGCGCCCTCTCGAATAGCGAAAGGTGCCTCACCCTAGACACCTTCTCGAGTGGGTGTTAGCAGCCCAGGCATAATTAGTAAGCGTGGTGGGTTCCGCGCTCCAGATGGAGACTCAGCTGGAAGTTAAAGGGAAGAATGACAAGGAACTTTATGAATTGGAGCTCTAAGTTGACTCTTTGACAGAGAAAGCGAGATGGTGGTGGGGGACAGCCCCCAGTCAAATCAGAGGTGAGAGCACAAAGCAATAGAGTAGGCAGACTCTGGTTTTATTTGGGGGGAGATGCTCGAGAATATCCGGGTGGACTCCTGAGGCTCGATCCCGCATTTGCGTATGCCGAGCCTCCTTCCTCATGACCTTTGTCCAGAGTGGAATGCCTCCCCGGCTCCCGGCACATGATCAGTGCATGCTCAGTCACGATATCAGTGCCTGCTCAGCCACGTGATCACTGACGGCACAGTCACGTGATCAGCGCCTCTCAGTCACGTGATCACCGTATGATAAACACGTGATCAGTGAACGACCAGCCACGTGATCACTGCATGCGCGGTCAGGTGGTCAGTTCCTGATCAGCCACCTGATCAGTGCGTGCACAGTCCCCTGATCAGCGCCTGTCAGTCACTGATCACTGCCTGATAAACACGTGATCAGTGCCCGAACAGCCACGTCATCAGTGCATGCGCAGTCACGTGATCAGTGCATGATAGCCACGTGATCAGTGCGTGCACAGTCCCATGATCAGCGCCTGTCAGTCACTGATCATTGCCTGATAAACACGTGATCAGTGCATGATGAGCCATGTGATCAGTGCCCGATCAGCCACGTCATCAGTGCATGCGCAGTCACCTCATCAGTGCATGATAGCCACGTGATCAGTGCATGCTCAGTCACGTGATCTGGACTTGATCAGCCACGTGATCAGTGCCTGCAGAGTCACGTGATCAGGGCCTGCTGAGCTGCGTGATTCCTGCCGGCTCATCTGCATGACAATTGCCAGCTGAGCTGCGTGATTCCTGTCGGCTCATCTGCTTGACAATTGCCAGCTGAGCTGCGTGATTCCTGCCTGGTCACGTGCTTGATTATTGCCAGTTGAGCAGCATGATTCGTCACTGCTGAGCTCCATGCTTATTGCCTGCTGATTGCGTGGTTCGTGTCTGCTCAGCTCTTTGAGTATTGCCTCCTGAGGTCCCTGTTCGGTCGCCACCTGCCGGGGACCAGCCCCAACTGATCCAGGGTATTCGAAGGAGAGATGGCCTAGGCGACTATTTATATGCTAATCAGAGATGTCAAGAATAATAGTATGAGGAGAGCTCAGTAGGAAAATTCGGTGGAGAAAAGAGACTGAGTAGCTTGGTTTACGCGGAAGACCAATCAAACTTCAAGACAAGAAGTTTGCACCACTTACGTAGGCCGCAGGCGCCCTCTCGAATAGCGAAAGGTGCCTCACCCTAGACACCTTCTCGAGTGGGTCTTAGCAGCCCAGGCATAATTAGTAAGCGTGGTGGGTTCCGCGCTCCAGATGGAGACTCAGCTGGAAGTTAAAGGGAAGAATGACAAGGAACTTTATGAATTGGAGCTGTAAGTTAACTCTTTGACAGAGAGAGCGAGATGGTGGTGGGGGACAGCCCCCAGTGAAATCAGAGGTGAGAGCACAAAGCAATACAGTAGGCAGACTCTTTTTTTGGGGGAGATGCTCGAGAATATCCGGGTGGACTCCTGAGGCTCGATCCCGCATTTGCGTATGCCGAGCCTCCTTCCTCATGACCTTTGTCCAGAGTGGAATGCCTCCCCGGCTCCCGGCACATGATCAGTGCATGCTCAGTCACGATATCAGTGCCTGCTCAGCCACGTGATCACTGACGGCACAGTCACGTGATCAGCGCCTCTCAGTCACGTGATCACCGTATGATAAACACGTGATCAGTGAACGACCAGCCACGTGATCACTGCATGCGCGGTCAGGTGGTCAGTTCCTGATCAGCCACCTGATCAGTGCGTGCACAGTCCCCTGATCAGCGCCTGTCAGTCACTGATCACTGCCTGATAAACACGTGATCAGTGCCCGAACAGCCACGTCATCAGTGCATGCGCAGTCACGTGATCAGTGCATGATAGCCACGTGATCAGTGCGTGCACAGTCCCATGATCAGCGCCTGTCAGTCACTGATCATTGCCTGATAAACACGTGATCAGTGCATGATGAGCCATGTGATCAGTGCCCGATCAGCCACGTCATCAGTGCATGCGCAGTCACGTCATCAGTGCATGATAGCCACGTGATCAGTGCATGCTCAGTCACGTGATCTGGACTTGATCAGCCACGTGATCAGTGCCTGCAGAGTCACGTGATCAGGGCCTGCTGAGCTGCGTGATTCCTGCCGGCTCATCTGCATGACAATTGCCAGCTGAGCTGCGTGATTCCTGCCTGGTCACGTGCTTGATTATTGCCAGTTGAGCAGCATGATTCGTCACTGCTGAGCTCCATGCTTATTGCCTGCTGATTGCGTGGTTCGTGTCTGCTCAGCTCTTTGAGTATTGCCTCCTGAGGTCCCTGTTCGGTCGCCACCTGCCGGGGACCAGCCCCAACTGATCCAGGGTATTCGAAGGAGAGATGGCCTAGGCGACTATTTATATGCTAATCAGAGATGTCAAGAATAATAGTATGAGGAGAGCTCAGTAGGAAAATTCGGTGGAGAAAAGAGACTGAGTAGCTTGGTTTACGCGGAAGACCAATCAAACTTCAAGACAAGAAGTTTGCACCACTTACGTAGGCCGCAGGCGCCCTCTCGAATAGCGAAAGGTGCCTCACCCTAGACACCTTCTCGAGTGGGTCTTAGCAGCCCAGGCATAATTAGTAAGCGTGGTGGGTTCCGCGCTCCAGATGGAGACTCAGCTGGAAGTTAAAGGGAAGAATGACAAGGAACTTTATGAATTGGAGCTGTAAGTTAACTCTTTGACAGAGAGAGCGAGATGGTGGTGGGGGACAGCCCCCAGTGAAATCAGAGGTGAGAGCACAAAGCAATACAGTAGGCAGACTCTGGTTTTTTTGGGGGGAGATGCTCGAGAATATCCGGGTGGACTCCTGAGGCTCGATCCCGCATTTGCGTATGCCGAGCCTCCTTCCTCATGACCTTTGTCCAGAGTGGAATGCCTCCCCGGCTCCCGGCACATGATCAGTGCATGCTCAGTCACGATATCAGTGCCTGCTCAGCCACGTGATCACTGACGGCACAGTCACGTGATCAGCGCCTCTCAGTCACGTGATCACCGTATGATAAACACGTGATCAGTGAACGACCAGCCACGTGATCACTGCATGCGCGGTCAGGTGGTCAGTTCCTGATCAGCCACCTGATCAGTGCGTGCACAGTCCCCTGATCAGCGCCTGTCAGTCACTGATCACTGCCTGATAAACACGTGATCAGTGCCCGAACAGCCACGTCATCAGTGCATGCGCAGTCACGTGATCAGTGCATGATAGCCACGTGATCAGTGCGTGCACAGTCCCATGATCAGCGCCTGTCAGTCACTGATCATTGCCTGATAAACACGTGATCAGTGCATGATGAGCCATGTGATCAGTGCCCGATCAGCCACGTCATCAGTGCATGCGCAGTCACGTCATCAGTGCATGATAGCCACGTGATCAGTGCATGCTCAGTCACGTGATCTGGACTTGATCAGCCACGTGATCAGTGCCTGCAGAGTCACGTGATCAGGGCCTGCTGAGCTGCGTGATTCCTGCCGGCTCATCTGCATGACAATTGCCAGCTGAGCTGCGTGATTCCTGTCGGCTCATCTGCTTGACAATTGCCAGCTGAGCTGCGTGATTCCTGCCTGGTCACGTGCTTGATTATTGCCAGTTGAGCAGCATGATTCGTCACTGCTGAGCTCCATGCTTATTGCCTGCTGATTGCGTGGTTCGTGTCTGCTCAGCTCTTTGAGTATTGCCTCCTGAGGTCCCTGTTCGGTCGCCACCTGCCGGGGACCAGCCCCAACTGATCCAGGGTATTCGAAGGAGAGATGGCCTAGGCGACTATTTATATGCTAATCAGAGATGTCAAGAATAATAGTATGAGGAGAGCTCAGTAGGAAAATTCGGTGGAGAAAAGAGACTGAGTAGCTTGGTTTACGCGGAAGACCAATCAAACTTCAAGACAAGAAGTTTGCACCACTTACGTAGGCCGCAGGCGCCCTCTCGAATAGCGAAAGGTGCCTCACCCTAGACACCTTCTCGAGTGGGTCTTAGCAGCCCAGGCATAATTAGTAAGCGTGGTGGGTTCCGCGCTCCAGATGGAGACTCAGCTGGAAGTTAAAGGGAAGAATGACAAGGAACTTTATGAATTGGAGCTGTAAGTTAACTCTTTGACAGAGAGAGCGAGATGGTGGTGGGGGACAGCCCCCAGTGAAATCAGAGGTGAGAGCACAAAGCAATACAGTAGGCAGACTCCGGTTTTTTTGGGGGGAGATGCTCGAGAATATCCGGGTGGACTCCTGAGGCTCGATCCCGCATTTGCGTATGCCGAGCCTCCTTCCTCATGACCTTTGTCCAGAGTGGAATGCCTCCCCGGCTCCCGGCACATGATCAGTGCATGCTCAGTCACGATATCAGTGCCTGCTCAGCCACGTGATCACTGACGGCACAGTCACGTGATCAGCGCCTCTCAGTCACGTGATCACCGTATGATAAACACGTGATCAGTGAACGACCAGCCACGTGATCACTGCATGCGCGGTCAGGTGGTCAGTTCCTGATCAGCCACCTGATCAGTGCGTGCACAGTCCCCTGATCAGCGCCTGTCAGTCACTGATCACTGCCTGATAAACACGTGATCAGTGCATGAGCCACGTGATCAGTGCCACAGCCACGTCATCAGTGCATGCGCAGTCACGTGATCAGTGCATGATAGCCACGTGATCAGTGCGTGCACAGTCCCATGATCAGCGCCTGTCAGTCACTGATCATTGCCTGATAAACACGTGATCAGTGCATGATGAGCCATGTGATCAGTGCCCGATCAGCCACGTCATCAGTGCATGCGCAGTCACGTCATCAGTGCATGATAGCCACGTGATCAGTGCATGCTCAGTCACGTGATCTGGACTTGATCAGCCACGTGATCAGTGCCTGCAGAGTCACGTGATCAGGGCCTGCTGAGCTGCGTGATTCCTGCCGGCTCATCTGCATGACAATTGCCAGCTGAGCTGCGTGATTCCTGTCGGCTCATCTGCTTGACAATTGCCAGCTGAGCTGCGTGATTCCTGCCTGGTCACGTGCTTGATTATTGCCAGTTGAGCAGCATGATTCGTCACTGCTGAGCTCCATGCTTATTGCCTGCTGATTGCGTGGTTCGTGTCTGCTCAGCTCTTTGAGTATTGCCTCCTGAGGTCCCTGTTCGGTCGCCACCTGCCGGGGACCAGCCCCAACTGATCCAGGGTATTCGAAGGAGAGATGGCCTAGGCGACTATTTATATGCTAATCAGAGATGTCAAGAATAATAGTATGAGGAGAGCTCAGTAGGAAAATTCGGTGGAGAAAAGAGACTGAGTAGCTTGGTTTACGCGGAAGACCAATCAAACTTCAAGACAAGAAGTTTGCACCACTTACGTAGGCCGCAGGCGCCCTCTCGAATAGCGAAAGGTGCCTCACCCTAGACACCTTCTCGAGTGGGTCTTAGCAGCCCAGGCATAATTAGTAAGCGTGGTGGGTTCCGCGCTCCAGATGGAGACTCAGCTGGAAGTTAAAGGGAAGAATGACAAGGAACTTTATGAATTGGAGCTGTAAGTTAACTCTTTGACAGAGAGAGCGAGATGGTGGTGGGGGACAGCCCCCAGTGAAATCAGAGGTGAGAGCACAAAGCAATACAGTAGGCAGACTCCGGTTTTTTTGGGGGAGATGCTCGAGAATATCCGGGTGGACTCCTGAGGCTCGATCCCGCATTTGCGTATGCCGAGCCTCCTTCCTCATGACCTTTGTCCAGAGTGGAATGCCTCCCCGGCTCCCGGCACATGATCAGTGCATGCTCAGTCACGATATCAGTGCCTGCTCAGCCACGTGATCACTGACGGCACAGTCACGTGATCAGCGCCTCTCAGTCACGTGATCACCGTATGATAAACACGTGATCAGTGAACGACCAGCCACGTGATCACTGCATGCGCGGTCAGGTGGTCAGTTCCTGATCAGCCACCTGATCAGTGCGTGCACAGTCCCCTGATCAGCGCCTGTCAGTCACTGATCACTGCCTGATAAACACGTGATCAGTGCCCGAACAGCCACGTCATCAGTGCATGCGCAGTCACGTGATCAGTGCATGATAGCCACGTGATCAGTGCGTGCACAGTCCCATGATCAGCGCCTGTCAGTCACTGATCATTGCCTGATAAACACGTGATCAGTGCATGATGAGCCATGTGATCAGTGCCTGATCAGCCACGTCATCAGTGCATGCGCAGTCACGTGATCAGTGCATGATAGCCACGTGATCAGTGCACAGTCCCATGATCAGCGCCTGTCAGTCACTGATCATTGCCTGATCACGTGATCAGTGCATGATGAGCCATGTGATCAGTGCCTGATCAGCCACGTCATCAGTGCATGCAGTCACGTCATCAGTGCATGATAGCCACGTGATCAGTGCATGCTCAGTCACGTGATCTGGACTTGATCAGCCACGTGATCAGTGCCTGCAGAGTCACGTGATCAGGGCCTGCTGAGCTGCGTGATTCCTGCCGGCTCATCTGCATGACAATTGCCAGCTGAGCTGCGTGATTCCTGTCGGCTCATCTGCTTGACAATTGCCAGCTGAGCTGCGTGATTCCTGCCTGGTCACGTGCTTGATTATTGCCAGTTGAGCAGCATGATTCGTCACTGCTGAGCTCCATGCTTATTGCCTGCTGATTGCGTGGTTCGTGTCTGCTCAGCTCTTTGAGTATTGCCTCCTGAGGTCCCTGTTCGGTCGCCACCTGCCGGGGACCAGCCCCAACTGATCCAGGGTATTCGAAGGAGAGATGGCCTAGGCGACTATTTATATGCTAATCAGAGATGTCAAGAATAATAGTATGAGGAGAGCTCAGTAGGAAAATTCGGTGGAGAAAAGAGACTGAGTAGCTTGGTTTACGCGGAAGACCAATCAAACTTCAAGACAAGAAGTTTGCACCACTTACGTAGGCCGCAGGCGCCCTCTCGAATAGCGAAAGGTGCCTCACCCTAGACACCTTCTCGAGTGGGTCTTAGCAGCCCAGGCATAATTAGTAAGCGTGGTGGGTTCCGCGCTCCAGATGGAGACTCAGCTGGAAGTTAAAGGGAAGAATGACAAGGAACTTTATGAATTGGAGCTGTAAGTTAACTCTTTGACAGAGAGAGCGAGATGGTGGTGGGGGACAGCCCCCAGTGAAATCAGAGGTGAGAGCACAAAGCAATACAGTAGGCAGACTCCGGTTTTTTTGGGGGGAGATGCTCGAGAATATCCGGGTGGACTCCTGAGGCTCGATCCCGCATTTGCGTATGCCGAGCCTCCTTCCTCATGACCTTTGTCCAGAGTGGAATGCCTCCCCGGCTCCCGGCACATGATCAGTGCATGCTCAGTCACGATATCAGTGCCTGCTCAGCCACGTGATCACTGACGGCACAGTCACGTGATCAGCGCCTCTCAGTCACGTGATCACCGTATGATAAACACGTGATCAGTGAACGACCAGCCACGTGATCACTGCATGCGCGGTCAGGTGGTCAGTTCCTGATCAGCCACCTGATCAGTGCGTGCACAGTCCCCTGATCAGCGCCTGTCAGTCACTGATCACTGCCTGATAAACACGTGATCAGTGCCCGAACAGCCACGTCATCAGTGCATGCGCAGTCACGTGATCAGTGCATGATAGCCACGTGATCAGTGCGTGCACAGTCCCATGATCAGCGCCTGTCAGTCACTGATCATTGCCTGATAAACACGTGATCAGTGCATGATGAGCCATGTGATCAGTGCCCGATCAGCCACGTCATCAGTGCATGCGCAGTCACGTCATCAGTGCATGATAGCCACGTGATCAGTGCATGCTCAGTCACGTGATCTGGACTTGATCAGCCACGTGATCAGTGCCTGCAGAGTCACGTGATCAGGGCCTGCTGAGCTGCGTGATTCCTGCCGGCTCATCTGCATGACAATTGCCAGCTGAGCTGCGTGATTCCTGTCGGCTCATCTGCTTGACAATTGCCAGCTGAGCTGCGTGATTCCTGCCTGGTCACGTGCTTGATTATTGCCAGTTGAGCAGCATGATTCGTCACTGCTGAGCTCCATGCTTATTGCCTGCTGATTGCGTGGTTCGTGTCTGCTCAGCTCTTTGAGTATTGCCTCCTGAGGTCCCTGTTCGGTCGCCACCTGCCGGGGACCAGCCCCAACTGATCCAGGGTATTCGAAGGAGAGATGGCCTAGGCGACTATTTATATGCTAATCAGAGATGTCAAGAATAATAGTATGAGGAGAGCTCAGTAGGAAAATTCGGTGGAGAAAAGAGACTGAGTAGCTTGGTTTACGCGGAAGACCAATCAAACTTCAAGACAAGAAGTTTGCACCACTTACGTAGGCCGCAGGCGCCCTCTCGAATAGCGAAAGGTGCCTCACCCTAGACACCTTCTCGAGTGGGTCTTAGCAGCCCAGGCATAATTAGTAAGCGTGGTGGGTTCCGCGCTCCAGATGGAGACTCAGCTGGAAGTTAAAGGGAAGAATGACAAGGAACTTTATGAATTGGAGCTGTAAGTTAACTCTTTGACAGAGAGAGCGAGATGGTGGTGGGGGACAGCCCCCAGTGAAATCAGAGGTGAGAGCACAAAGCAATACAGTAGGCAGACTCCGGTTTTTTGGGGGGAGATGCTCGAGAATATCCGGGTGGACTCCTGAGGCTCGATCCCGCATTTGCGTATGCCGAGCCTCCTTCCTCATGACCTTTGTCCAGAGTGGAATGCCTCCCCGGCTCCCGGCACATGATCAGTGCATGCTCAGTCACGATATCAGTGCCTGCTCAGCCACGTGATCACTGACGGCACAGTCACGTGATCAGCGCCTCTCAGTCACGTGATCACCGTATGATAAACACGTGATCAGTGAACGACCAGCCACGTGATCACTGCATGCGCGGTCAGGTGGTCAGTTCCTGATCAGCCACCTGATCAGTGCGTGCACAGTCCCCTGATCAGCGCCTGTCAGTCACTGATCACTGCCTGATAAACACGTGATCAGTGCCCGAACAGCCACGTCATCAGTGCATGCGCAGTCACGTGATCAGTGCATGATAGCCACGTGATCAGTGCGTGCACAGTCCCATGATCAGCGCCTGTCAGTCACTGATCATTGCCTGATAAACACGTGATCAGTGCATGATGAGCCATGTGATCAGTGCCCGATCAGCCACGTCATCAGTGCATGCGCAGTCACGTCATCAGTGCATGATAGCCACGTGATCAGTGCATGCTCAGTCACGTGATCTGGACTTGATCAGCCACGTGATCAGTGCCTGCAGAGTCACGTGATCAGGGCCTGCTGAGCTGCGTGATTCCTGCCGGCTCATCTGCTTGACAATTGCCAGCTGAGCTGCGTGATTCCTGCCTGGTCACGTGCTTGATTATTGCCAGTTGAGCAGCATGATTCGTCACTGCTGAGCTCCATGCTTATTGCCTGCTGATTGCGTGGTTCGTGTCTGCTCAGCTCTTTGAGTATTGCCTCCTGAGGTCCCTGTTCGGTCGCCACCTGCCGGGGACCAGCCCCAACTGATCCAGGGTATTCGAAGGAGAGATGGCCTAGGCGACTATTTATATGCTAATCAGAGATGTCAAGAATAATAGTATGAGGAGAGCTCAGTAGGAAAATTCGGTGGAGAAAAGAGACTGAGTAGCTTGGTTTACGCGGAAGACCAATCAAACTTCAAGACAAGAAGTTTGCACCACTTACGTAGGCCGCAGGCGCCCTCTCGAATAGCGAAAGGTGCCTCACCCTAGACACCTTCTCGAGTGGGTCTTAGCAGCCCAGGCATAATTAGTAAGCGTGGTGGGTTCCGCGCTCCAGATGGAGACTCAGCTGGAAGTTAAAGGGAAGAATGACAAGGAACTTTATGAATTGGAGCTGTAAGTTAACTCTTTGACAGAGAGAGCGAGATGGTGGTGGGGGACAGCCCCCAGTGAAATCAGAGGTGAGAGCACAAAGCAATACAGTAGGCAGACTCCGGTTTTTTTGGGGGAGATGCTCGAGAATATCCGGGTGGACTCCTGAGGCTCGATCCCGCATTTGCGTATGCCGAGCCTCCTTCCTCATGACCTTTGTCCAGAGTGGAATGCCTCCCCGGCTCCCGGCACATGATCAGTGCATGCTCAGTCACGATATCAGTGCCTGCTCAGCCACGTGATCACTGATGGCACAGTCACGTGATCAGCGCCTCTCAGTCACGTGATCACCGTATGATAAACACGTGATCAGTGAACGACCAGCCACGTGATCACTGCATGCGCGGTCAGGTGGTCAGTTCCTGATCAGCCACCTGATCAGTGCGTGCACAGTCCCCTGATCAGCGCCTGTCAGTCACTGATCACTGCCTGATAAACACGTGATCAGTGCCCGAACAGCCACGTCATCAGTGCATGCGCAGTCACGTGATCAGTGCATGATAGCCACGTGATCAGTGCGTGCACAGTCCCATGATCAGCGCCTGTCAGTCACTGATCATTGCCTGATAAACACGTGATCAGTGCATGATGAGCCATGTGATCAGTGCCCGATCAGCCACGCCATCAGTGCATGCGCAGTCACGTCATCAGTGCATGATAGCCACGTGATCAGTGCATGCTCAGTCACGTGATCTGGACTTGATCAGCCACGTGATCAGTGCCTGCAGAGTCACGTGATCAGGGCCTGCTGAGCTGCGTGATTCCTGCCGGCTCATCTGCATGACAATTGCCAGCTGAGCTGCGTGATTCCTGTCGGCTCATCTGCTTGACAATTGCCAGCTGAGCTGCGTGATTCCTGCCTGGTCACGTGCTTGATTATTGCCAGTTGAGCAGCATGATTCGTCACTGCTGAGCTCCATGCTTATTGCCTGCTGATTGCGTGGTTCGTGTCTGCTCAGCTCTTTGAGTATTGCCTCCTGAGGTCCCTGTTCGGTCGCCACCTGCCGGGGACCAGCCCCAACTGATCCAGGGTATTCGAAGGAGAGATGGCCTAGGCGACTATTTATATGCTAATCAGAGATGTCAAGAATAATAGTATGAGGAGAGCTCAGTAGGAAAATTCGGTGGAGAAAAGAGACTGAGTAGCTTGGTTTACGCGGAAGACCAATCAAACTTCAAGACAAGAAGTTTGCACCACTTACGTAGGCCGCAGGCGCCCTCTCGAATAGCGAAAGGTGCCTCACCCTAGACACCTTCTCGAGTGGGTCTTAGCAGCCCAGGCATAATTAGTAAGCGTGGTGGGTTCCGCGCTCCAGATGGAGACTCAGCTGGAAGTTAAAGGGAAGAATGACAAGGAACTTTATGAATTGGAGCTGTAAGTTAACTCTTTGACAGAGAGAGCGAGATGGTGGTGGGGGACAGCCCCCAGTGAAATCAGAGGTGAGAGCACAAAGCAATACAGTAGGCAGACTCCGGTTTTTTTGGGAGATGCTCGAGAATATCCGGGTGGACTCCTGAGGCCCGATCCCGCATTTGCGTATGCCGAGCCTCCTTCCTCATGACCTTTGTCCAGAGTGGAATGCCTCCCCGGCTCCCGGCACATGATCAGTGCATGCTCAGTCACGATATCAGTGCCTGCTCAGCCACGTGATCACTGACGGCACAGTCACGTGATCAGCGCCTCTCAGTCACGTGATCACCGTATGATAAACACGTGATCAGTGAACGACCAGCCACGTGATCACTGCATGCGCGGTCAGGTGGTCAGTTCCTGATCAGCCACCTGATCAGTGCGTGCACAGTCCCCTGATCAGCGCCTGTCAGTCACTGATCACTGCCTGATAAACACGTGATCACAGTGCCAGTGATCAGCCACAGCCATCAGTGCATGCGCAGTCACGTGATCAGTGCATGATAGCCACGTGATCAGTGCGTGCACAGTCCCATGATCAGCGCCTGTCAGTCACTGATCATTGCCTGATAAACACGTGATCAGTGCATGATGAGCCATGTGATCAGTGCCCGATCAGCCACGTCATCAGTGCATGCGCAGTCACGTCATCAGTGCATGATAGCCACGTGATCAGTGCATGCTCAGTCACGTGATCTGGACTTGATCAGCCACGTGATCAGTGCCTGCAGAGTCACGTGATCAGGGCCTGCTGAGCTACGTGATTCCTGCCGGCTCATCTGCATGACAATTGCCAGCTGAGCTGCGTGATTCCTGTCGGCTCATCTGCTTGACAATTGCCAGCTGAGCTGCGTGATTCCTGCCTGGTCACGTGCTTGATTATTGCCAGTTGAGCAGCATGATTCGTCACTGCTGAGCTCCATGCTTATTGCCTGCTGATTGCGTGGTTCGTGTCTGCTCAGCTCTTTGAGTATTGCCTCCTGAGGTCCCTGTTCGGTCGCCACCTGCCGGGGACCAGCCCCAACTGATCCAGGGTATTCGAAGGAGAGATGGCCTAGGCGACTATTTATATGCTAATCAGAGATGTCAAGAATAATAGTATGAGGAGAGCTCAGTAGGAAAATTCGGTGGAGAAAAGAGACTGAGTAGCTTGGTTTACGCGGAAGACCAATCAAACTTCAAGACAAGAAGTTTGCACCACTTACGTAGGCCGCAGGCGCCTCTCGAATAGCGAAAGGTGCCTCACCCTAGACACCTTCTCGAGTGGGTCTTAGCAGCCCAGGCATAATTAGTAAGCGTGGTGGGTTCCGCGCTCCAGATGGAGACTCAGCTGGAAGTTAAAGGGAAGAATGACAAGGAACTTTATGAATTGGAGCTGTAAGTTAACTCTTTGACAGAGAGAGCGAGATGGTGGTGGGGACAGCCCCCAGTGAAATCAGAGGTGAGAGCACAAAGCAATACAGTAGGCAGACTCCGGTTTTTTTGGGAGATGCTCGAGAATATCCGGGTGGACTCCTGAGGCTCGATCCCGCATTTGCGTATGCCGAGCCTCCTTCCTCATGACCTTTGTCCAGAGTGGAATGCCTCCCCGGCTCCCGGCACATGATCAGTGCATGCTCAGTCACGATATCAGTGCCTGCTCAGCCACGTGATCACTGACGGCACAGTCACGTGATCAGCGCCTCAGTCACGTGATCACCGTATGATAAACACGTGATCAGTGAACGACCAGCCACGTGATCACTGCATGCGCGGTCAGGTGGTCAGTTCCTGATCAGCCACCTGATCAGTGCGTGCACAGTCCCTGATCAGCGCCTCAGTCACTGATCACTGCCTGATAAACACGTGATCAGTGCCCGAACAGCCACGTCATCAGTGCATGCGCAGTCACGTGATCAGTGCATGATAGCCACGTGATCAGTGCGTGCACAGTCCCATGATCAGCGCCTGTCAGTCACTGATCATTGCCTGATAAACACGTGATCAGTGCATGATGAGCCATGTGATCAGTGCCTGATCAGCCACGTCATCAGTGCATGCGCAGTCACGTGATCAGTGCATGATAGCCACGTGATCAGTGCGTGCACAGTCCCATGATCAGCGCCTGTCAGTCACTGATCATTGCCTGATAAACACGTGATCAGTGCATGATGAGCCATGTGATCAGTGCCTGATCAGCCACGTCATCAGTGCATGCGCAGTCACGTCATCAGTGCATGATAGCCACGTGATCAGTGCATGCTCAGTCACGTGATCTGGACTTGATCAGCCACGTGATCAGTGCCTGCAGAGTCACGTGATCAGGGCCTGCTGAGCTGCGTGATTCCTGCCGGCTCATCTGCATGACAACTGCCAGCTGAGCTGCGTGATTCCTGTCGGCTCATCTGCTTGACAATTGCCAGCTGAGCTGCGTGATTCCTGCCTGGTCACGTGCTTGATTATTGCCAGTTGAGCAGCATGATTCGTCACTGCTGAGCTCCATGCTTATTGCCTGCTGATTGCGTGGTTCGTGTCTGCTCAGCTCTTTGAGTATTGCCTCCTGAGGTCCCTGTTCGGTCGCCACCTGCCGGGGACCAGCCCCAACTGATCCAGGGTATTCGAAGGAGAGATGGCCTAGGCGACTATTTATATGCTAATCAGAGATGTCAAGAATAATAGTATGAGGAGAGCTCAGTAGGAAAATTCGGTGGAGAAAAGAGACTGAGTAGCTTGGTTTACGCGGAAGACCAATCAAACTTCAAGACAAGAAGTTTGCACCACTTACGTAGGCCGCAGGCGCCCTCTCGAATAGCGAAAGGTGCCTCACCCTAGACACCTTCTCGAGTGGGTCTTAGCAGCCCAGGCATAATTAGTAAGCGTGGTGGGTTCCGCGCTCCAGATGGAGACTCAGCTGGAAGTTAAAGGGAAGAATGACAAGGAACTTTATGAATTGGAGCTGTAAGTTAACTCTTTGACAGAGAGAGCGAGATGGTGGTGGGGGACAGCCCCCAGTGAAATCAGAGGTGAGAGCACAAAGCAATACAGTAGGCAGACTCTGGTTTTTTTGGGGGGAGATGCTCGAGAATATCCGGGTGGACTCCTGAGGCTCGATCCCGCATTTGCGTATGCCGAGCCTCCTTCCTCATGACCTTTGTCCAGAGTGGAATGCCTCCCCGGCTCCCGGCACATGATCAGTGCATGCTCAGTCACGATATCAGTGCCTGCTCAGCCACGTGATCACTGACGGCACAGTCACGTGATCAGCGCCTCTCAGTCACGTGATCACCGTATGATAAACACGTGATCAGTGAACGACCAGCCACGTGATCACTGCATGCGCGGTCAGGTGGTCAGTTCCTGATCAGCCACCTGATCAGTGCGTGCACAGTCCCCTGATCAGCGCCTGTCAGTCACTGATCACTGCCTGATAAACACGTGATCAGTGCCCGAACAGCCACGTCATCAGTGCATGCGCAGTCACGTGATCAGTGCATGATAGCCACGTGATCAGTGCGTGCACAGTCCCATGATCAGCGCCTGTCAGTCACTGATCATTGCCTGATAAACACGTGATCAGTGCATGATGAGCCATGTGATCAGTGCCCGATCAGCCACGTCATCAGTGCATGCGCAGTCACGTCATCAGTGCATGATAGCCACGTGATCAGTGCATGCTCAGTCACGTGATCTGGACTTGATCAGCCACGTGATCAGTGCCTGCAGAGTCACGTGATCAGGGCCTGCTGAGCTGCGTGATTCCTGCCGGCTCATCTGCATGACAATTGCCAGCTGAGCTGCGTGATTCCTGTCGGCTCATCTGCTTGACAATTGCCAGCTGAGCTGCGTGATTCCTGCCTGGTCACGTGCTTGATTATTGCCAGTTGAGCAGCATGATTCGTCACTGCTGAGCTCCATGCTTATTGCCTGCTGATTGCGTGGTTCGTGTCTGCTCAGCTCTTTGAGTATTGCCTCCTGAGGTCCCTGTTCGGTCGCCACCTGCCGGGGACCAGCCCCAACTGATCCAGGGTATTCGAAGGAGAGATGGCCTAGGCGACTATTTATATGCTAATCAGAGATGTCAAGAATAATAGTATGAGGAGAGCTCAGTAGGAAAATTCGGTGGAGAAAAGAGACTGAGTAGCTTGGTTTACGCGGAAGACCAATCAAACTTCAAGACAAGAAGTTTGCACCACTTACGTAGGCCGCAGGCGCCCTCTCGAATAGCGAAAGGTGCCTCACCCTAGACACCTTCTCGAGTGGGTCTTAGCAGCCCAGGCATAATTAGTAAGCGTGGTGGGTTCCGCGCTCCAGATGGAGACTCAGCTGGAAGTTAAAGGGAAGAATGACAAGGAACTTTATGAATTGGAGCTGTAAGTTAACTCTTTGACAGAGAGAGCGAGATGGTGGTGGGGGACAGCCCCCAGTGAAATCAGAGGTGAGAGCACAAAGCAATACAGTAGGCAGACTCCGGTTTTGGGGGAGATGCTCGAGAACATCCGGGTGGACTCCTGAGGCTCGATCCCGCATTTGCGTATGCCGAGCCTCCTTCCTCATGACCTTTGTCCAGAGTGGAATGCCTCCCCGGCTCCCGGCACATGATCAGTGCATGCTCAGTCACGATATCAGTGCCTGCTCAGCCACGTGATCACTGACGGCACAGTCACGTGATCAGCGCCTCTCAGTCACGTGATCACCGTATGATAAACACGTGATCAGTGAACGACCAGCCACGTGATCACTGCATGCGCGGTCAGGTGGTCAGTTCTGATCAGCCACCTGATCAGTGCGTGCACAGTCCCTGATCAGCGCCTGTCAGTCACTGATCACTGCCTGATAAACACGTGATCAGTGCCCGAACAGCCACGTCATCAGTGCATGCGCAGTCACGTGATCAGTGCATGATAGCCACGTGATCAGTGCGTGCACAGTCCCATGATCAGCGCCTGTCAGTCACTGATCATTGCCTGATAAACACGTGATCAGTGCATGATGAGCCATGTGATCAGTGCCTGATCAGCCACGTCATCAGTGCATGCGCAGTCACGTGATCAGTGCATGATAGCCACGTGATCAGTGCGTGCACAGTCCCATGATCAGCGCCTGTCAGTCACTGATCATTGCCTGATAAACACGTGATCAGTGCATGATGAGCCATGTGATCAGTGCCTGATCAGCCACGTCATCAGTGCATGCGCAGTCACGTCATCAGTGCATGATAGCCACGTGATCAGTGCATGCTCAGTCACGTGATCTGGACTTGATCAGCCACGTGATCAGTGCCTGCAGAGTCACGTGATCAGGGCCTGCTGAGCTGCGTGATTCCTGCCGGCTCATCTGCATGACAATTGCCAGCTGAGCTGCGTGATTCCCGTCGGCTCATCTGCTTGACAATTGCCAGCTGAGCTGCGTGATTCCTGCCTGGTCACGTGCTTGATTATTGCCAGTTGAGCAGCATGATTCGTCACTGCTGAGCTCCATGCTTATTGCCTGCTGATTGCGTGGTTCGTGTCTGCTCAGCTCTTTGAGCATTGCCTCCTGAGGTCCCTGTTCGGTCGCCACCTGCCGGGGACCAGCCCCAACTGATCCAGGGTATTCGAAGGAGAGATGGCCTAGGCGACTATTTATATGCTAATCAGAGATGTCAAGAATAATAGTATGAGGAGAGCTCAGTAGGAAAATTCGGTGGAGAAAAGAGACTGAGTAGCTTGGTTTACGCGGAAGACCAATCAAACTTCAAGACAAGAAGTTTGCACCACTTACGTAGGCCGCAGGCGCCCTCTCGAATAGCGAAAGGTGCCTCACCCTAGACACCTTCTCGAGTGGGTCTTAGCAGCCCAGGCATAATTAGTAAGCGTGGTGGGTTCCGCGCTCCAGATGGAGACTCAGCTGGAAGTTAAAGGGAAGAATGACAAGGAACTTTATGAATTGGAGCTGTAAGTTAACTTTGACAGAGAGAGCGAGATGGTGGTGGGGGACAGCCCCCAGTGAAATCAGAGGTGAGAGCACAAAGCAATACAGTAGGCAGACTCCGGTTTTTTTGGGGGGAGATGCTCGAGAACATCCGGGTGGACTCCTGAGGCTCGATCCCGCATTTGCGTATGCCGAGCCTCCTTCCTCATGACCTTTGTCCAGAGTGGAATGCCTCCCCGGCTCCCGGCACATGATCAGTGCATGCTCAGTCACGATATCAGTGCCTGCTCAGCCACGTGATCACTGACGGCACAGTCACGTGATCAGCGCCTCTCAGTCACGTGATCACCGTATGATAAACACGTGATCAGTGAACGACCAGCCACGTGATCACTGCATGCGCGGTCAGGTGGTCAGTTCCTGATCAGCCACCTGATCAGTGCGTGCACAGTCCCCTGATCAGCGCCTGTCAGTCACTGATCACTGCCTGATAAACACGTGATCAGTGCCCGAACAGCCACGTCATCAGTGCATGCGCAGTCACGTGATCAGTGCATGATAGCCACGTGATCAGTGCGTGCACAGTCCCATGATCAGCGCCTGTCAGTCACTGATCATTGCCTGATAAACACGTGATCAGTGCATGATGAGCCATGTGATCAGTGCCCCATCAGCCACGTCATCAGTGCATGCGCAGTCACGTCATCAGTGCATGATAGCCACGTGATCAGTGCATGCTCAGTCACGTGATCTGGACTTGATCAGCCACGTGATCAGTGCCTGCAGAGTCACGTGATCAGGGCCTGCTGAGCTGCGTGATTCCTGCCGGCTCATCTGCATGACAATTGCCAGCTGAGCTGCGTGATTCCTGTCGGCTCATCTGCTTGACAATTGCCAGCTGAGCTGCGTGATTCCTGCCTGGTCACGTGCTTGATTATTGCCAGTTGAGCAGCATGATTCGTCACTGCTGAGCTCCATGCTTATTGCCTGCTGATTGCGTGGTTCGTGTCTGCTCAGCTCTTTGAGTATTGCCTCCTGAGGTCCCTGTTCGGTCGCCACCTGCCGGGGACCAGCCCCAACTGATCCAGGGTATTCGAAGGAGAGATGGCCTAGGCGACTATTTATATGCCAATCAGAGATGTCAAGAATAATAGTATGAGGAGAGCTCAGTAGGAAAATTCGGTGGAGAAAAGAGACTGAGTAGCTTGGTTTACGCAGAAGACCAATCAAACTTCAAGACAAGAAGTTTGCACCACTTACGTAGGCCGCAGGCGCCCTCTCGAATAGCGAAAGGTGCCTCACCCTAGACACCTTCTCGAGTGGGTCTTAGCAGCCCAGGCATAATTAGTAAGCGTGGTGGGTTCCGCGCTCCAGATGGAGACTCAGCTGGAAGTTAAAGGGAAGAATGACAAGGAACTTTATGAATTGGAGCTGTAAGTTAACTCTTTGACAGAGAGAGCGAGATGGTGGTGGGGGACAGCCCCCAGTGAAATCAGAGGTGAGAGCACAAAGCAATACAGTAGGCAGACTCCGGTTTTTTTGGGGGAGATGCTCGAGAATATCCGGGTGGACTCCTGAGGCTCGATCCCGCATTTGCGTATGCCGAGCCTCCTTCCTCATGACCTTTGTCCAGAGTGGAATGCCTCCCGGCTCCCGGCACATGATCAGTGCATGCTCAGTCACGATATCAGTGCCTGCTCAGCCACGTGATCACTGATGGCACAGTCACGTGATCAGCGCCTCTCAGTCACGTGATCACCGTATGATAATGACGTGATCAGTGAACGACCAGCCACGTGATCACTGCATGCGCGGTCAGGTGGTCAGTTCCTGATCAGCCACCTGATCAGTGCGTGCACAGTCCCCTGATCAGCGCCTGTCAGTCACTGATCACTGCCTGATAACCACGTGATCAGTGCCCGAACAGCCACGTCATCAGTGCATGCGCAGTCACGTGATCAGTGCATGATAGCCACGTGATCAGTGCGTGCACAGTCCCATGATCAGCGCCTGTCAGTCACTGATCATTGCCTGATAAACACGTGATCAGTGCCCGAACAGCCACGTCATCAGTGCATGCGCAGTCACGTGATCAGTGCATGATAGCCACGTGATCAGTGCGTGCACAGTCCCATGATCAGCGTCAGTCACTGATCACTGCCTGATAAACACGTGATCAGTGCACGAACAGCCACGTCATCAGTGCACAGCAGTCAATGTGATCAGTGCATGATAGCCACGCAGATCAAAGCGCACAGTCCTCATGATCAGCACCTGTCAGTCACTGATCATTGCCTGATAAACACGCGATCAGTGCATGATGAGCCATGTGATCAGTGCCCGATCAGCCACGTCATCAGTGCATGCACAGTCACGTGATCAGTGCATGATAGCCACGTGATCAGTGCGTGCACAGTCACGTGATCAGCGCCTGTCAGTCACTGATCATTGCCTGATAAAGTACGATCAGTGCATGATGAGCCATGTGATCAGTGCCCGATCAGCCACGTCATCAGTGCATGTGCAGTCACGTCATCAGTGCATGATAGCCACGTGATCAGTGCATGCTCAGTCACGTGATCTGGACTTGATCAGCCACGTGATCAGTGCCTGCAGAGTCACGTGATCAGGGCCTGCTGAGCTGCGTGATTCCTGTCGGCTCATCTGCTTGACAATTGCCAGCTGAGCTGCGTGATTCCTGCCTGGTCACGTGCTTGATTATTGCCAGTTGAGCAGCATGATTCGTCACTGCTGAGCTCCATGCTTATTGCCTGCTGATTGCGTGGTTCGTGTCTGCTCAGCTCTTTGAGTATTGCCTCCTGAGGTCCCTGTTCGGTCGCCACCTGCCGGGGACCAGCCCCAACTGATCCAGGGTATTTGAAGGAGAGATGGCCTAGGCGACTACTTATATGCTAATCAGAGATGTCAAGAATAATAGAATGAGGAGAGCTCAGTAGGAAAATTCGGTGGAGAAAAGAGACTGAGTAGCTTGGTTTACGCGGAAGACCAATCAAACTTCAAGACAAGAAGTTTGCACCACTTACGTAGGCCGCAGGCGCCCTCTCGAATAGCGAAAGGTGCCTCACCCCAGACACCTTCTCGAGTGGGTCTTAGCAGCCCAGGCATAATTAGTAAGCGTGGTGGGTTCCGCACTCCAGATGGAGACTCAGCTGGAAGTTAAAGGGAAGAATGACAAGGAACTTTATGAATTGGAGCTGTAAGTTAACTCTTTGACAGAGAGAGCGAGATGGTGGTGGGGGACAGCCCCCAGTGAAATCAGAGGTGAGAGCACAAAGCAATACAGTAGGCAGACTCCGGTTTTTTTGGGGGGAGATGCTCGAGAATATCCGGGTGGACTCCTGAGGCTCGATCCCGCATTTGCGTATGCCGAGCCTCCTTCCTCATGACCTTTGTCCAGAGTGGAATGCCTCCCGGCTCCCGGCACATGATCAGTGCATGCTCAGTCACGATATCAGTGTCTGCTCAGCCACGTGATCACTGACGGCACAGTCACGTGATCAGCGCCTCAGTCACGTGATCACCGTATGATAAACACGTGATCAGTGAACGACCAGCCACGTGATCACTGCATGCGCGGTCAGGTGGTCAGTTCCTGATCAGCCACCTGATCAGTGCGTGCACAGTCCCCTGATCAGCGCCTGTCAGTCACTGATCACTGCCTGATAAACACGTGATCAGTGCCCGAACAGCCACGTCATCAGTGCATGCGCAGTCACGTGATCAGTGCATGATAGCCACGTGATCAGTGCGTGCACAGTCCCATGATCAGCGCCTGTCAGTCACTGATCATTGCCTGATAAACACGTGATCAGTGCATGATGAGCCATGTGATCAGTGCCCGATCAGCCACGTCATCAGTGCATGCGCAGTCACGCCATCAGTGCATGATAGCCACGTGATCAGTGCATGCTCAGTCACGTGATCTGGACTTGATCAGCCACGTGATCAGTGCCTGCAGAGTCACGTGATCAGGGCCTGCTGAGCTGCGTGATTCCTGCCGGCTCATCTGCATGACAATTGCCAGCTGAGCTGCGTGATTCCTGTCGGCTCATCTGCTTGACAATTGCCAGCTGAGCTGCGTGATTCCTGCCTGGTCACGTGCTTGATTATTGCCAGTTGAGCAGCATGATTCGTCACTGCTGAGCTCCATGCTTATTGCCTGCTGATTGCGTGGTTCGTGTCTGCTCAGCTCTTTGAGTATTGCCTCCTGAGGTCCCTGTTCGGTCGCCACCTGCCGGGGACCAGCCCCAACTGATCCAGGGTATTCGAAGGAGAGATGGCCTAGGCGACTATTTATATGCTAATCAGAGATGTCAAGAATAATAGTATGAGGAGAGCTCAGTAGGAAAATTCGGTGGAGAAAAGAGACTGAGTAGCTTGGTTTACGCGGAAGACCAATCAAACTTCAAGACAAGAAGTTTGCACCACTTACGTAGGCCGCAGGCGCCTCTCGAATAGCGAAAGGTGCCTCACCCTAGACACCTTCTCGAGTGGGTCTTAGCAGCCCAGGCATAATTAGTAAGCGTGGTGGGTTCCGCGCTCCAGATGGAGACTCAGCTGGAAGTTAAAGGGAAGAATGACAAGGAACTTTATGAATTGGAGCTGTAAGTTAACTCTTTGACAGAGAGAGCGAGATGGTGGTGGGGGACAGCCCCCAGTGAAATCAGAGGTGAGAGCACAAAGCAATACAGTAGGCAGACTCCGGTTTTTTTGGGGGAGATGCTCGAGAATATCCGGGTGGACTCCTGAGGCTCGATCCCGCATTTGCGTATGCCGAGCCTCCTTCCTCATGACCTTTGTCCAGAGTGGAATGCCTCCCGGCTCCCGGCACATGATCAGTGCATGCTCAGTCACGATATCAGTGCCTGCTCAGCCACGTGATCACTGACGGCACAGTCACGTGATCAGCGCCTCTCAGTCACGTGATCACCGTATGATAAACACGTGATCAGTGAACGACCAGCCACGTGATCACTGCATGCGCGGTCAGGTGGTCAGTTCCTGATCAGCCACCTGATCAGTGCGTGCACAGTCCCCTGATCAGCGCCTGTCAGTCACTGATCACTGCCTGATAAACATGTGATCAGTGCCCGAACAGCCACGTCATCAGTGCATGCGCAGTCACGTGATCAGTGCATGATAGCCACGTGATCAGTGCGTGCACAGTCCCATGATCAGCGCCTGTCAGTCACTGATCATTGCCTGATAAACACGTGATCAGTGCATGATGAGCCATGTGATCAGTGCCCGATCAGCTACGTCATCAGTGCATGCGCAGTCACGTCATCAGTGCATGATAGCCACGTGATCAGTGCATGCTCAGTCACGTGATCTGGACTTGATCAGCCACGTGATCAGTGCCTGCAGAGTCACGTGATCAGGGCCTGCTGAGCTGCGTGATTCCTGCCGGCTCATCTGCATGACAATTGCCAGCTGAGCTGCGTGATTCCTGTCGGCTCATCTGCTTGACAATTGCCAGCTGAGCTGCGTGATTCCTGCCTGGTCACGTGCTTGATTATTGCCAGTTGAGCAGCATGATTCGTCACTGCTGAGCTCCATGCTTATTGCCTGCTGATTGCGTGGTTCGTGTCTGCTCAGCTCTTTGAGTATTGCCTCCTGAGGTCCCTGTTCGGTCGCCACCTGCCGGGGACCAGCCCCAACTGATCCAGGGTATTCGAAGGAGAGATGGCCTAGGCGACTATTTATATGCTAATCAGAGATGTCAAGAATAATAGTATGAGGAGAGCTCAGTAGGAAAATTCGGTGGAGAAAAGAGACTGAGTAGCTTGGTTTACGCGGAAGACCAATCAAACTTCAAGACAAGAAGTTTGCAGCAGCCTCACCCTAGACACCTTCTCGAGTGGGTCTTAGCAGCCCAGGCATAATTAGTAAGCGTGGTGGGTTCCGCGCTCCAGATGGAGACTCAGCTGGAAGTTAAAGGGAAGAATGACAAGGAACTTTATGAATTGGAGCTGTAAGTTAACTCTTTGACAGAGAGAGCGAGATGGTGGTGGGGACAGCCCCCAGTGAAATCAGAGGTGAGAGCACAAAGCAATACAGTAGGCAGACTCGGTTTTGGGGGGAGATGCTCGAGAATATCCGGGTGGACTCCTGAGGCTCGATCCCGCATTTGCGTATGCCGAGCCTCCTTCCTCATGACCTTTGTCCAGAGTGGAATGCCTCCCGGCTCCCGGCACATGATCAGTGCATGCTCAGTCACGATATCAGTGCCTGCTCAGCCACGTGATCACTGACGGCACAGTCACGTGATCAGCGCCTCTCAGTCACGTGATCACCGTATGATAAACACGTGATCAGTGAACGACCAGCCACGTGATCACTGCATGCGCGGTCAGGTGGTCAGTTCCTGATCAGCCACCTGATCAGTGCGTGCACAGTCCCCTGATCAGCGCCTGTCAGTCACTGATCACTGCCTGATAAACAGGTGATCAGTGCCCGAACAGCCACGTCATCAGTGCATGCGCAGTCACGTGATCAGTGCATGATAGCCACGTGATCAGTGCGCGTACAGTCCCATGATCAGCGCCTGTCAGTCACTGATCATTGCCTGATAAACACGTGATCAGTGCATGATGAGCCATGATCAGTGCCCGATCAGCCACGTCATCAGTGCATGCGCAGTCACGTCATCAGTGCATGATAGCCACGTGATCAGTGCATGCTCAGTCACGTGATCTGGACTTGATCAGCCACGTGATCAGTGCCTGCAGAGTCACGTGTTCAGGGCCTGCTGAGCTGCGTGATTCCTGCCGGCTCATCTGCATAACAATTGCCAGCTGAGCTGCGTGATTCCTGCGGCTCATCTGCTTGACAATTGCCAGCGGAGCTGTGTGATTCCTGCCTGGTCACGTGCTTGATTATTGCCAGTTGAGCAGCATGATTCGTCACTGCTGAGCTCCATGCTTATTGCCTGCTGATTGCGTGGTTCGTGTCTGCTCAGCTCTTTGAGTATTGCCTCCTGAGGTCCCTGTTCGGTCGCCCTGCCGGGACCAGCCCCAACTGATCCAGGGTATTCAAGGAGAGATGGCCTAGGCGACTATTTATATGCTAATCAGAGATGTCAAGAATAATAGTGATGAGGAGAGCTCAGTAGGAAAATTCGGTGGAGAAAAGAGACTGAGTAGCTTG
>NW_026894556.1:0-110435 GCF_032452875.1 Bos javanicus
GATTATTGCCTGCTGACTGTTTGATTCGTGCCTACTCAGCTCTTTGTTTATTGCCTCCAGAGGCACATGATCAGTGTATGATAGCAAACATGAGATTGCGCATGATCACCATGATCAGCGCCATTAAGTCACGTGATCAGTGCATGATAGTCATGTGATCAGTCCATGATCAGTCACGGTATCAGTGCATGATCAGCCACGATCAGTGCATGATCTGTCACGTGATTAGTGTATGATCATCCACGTGATCAGTGCACGGGCAGTCACGTGATCAGTGCATGATATAGACGTGAACAGTGCATGATCAGCCACGTGATCAGTGCATGATAGCCACGCGGATCAGTGCATGATCAGTCACCTGATGGGGCGATCATTCACGGACCTCGTACATGGTAGCTACATGATCATTGCATGATCAGCCACGTGAGTAGTTCATGATAGCCACGTGATCAGTGCATGATCAGTCACGGATCAGTGCATGATCAGTCATGTGACCAGTACATGGTAGTTGCTGATCAGTGCATGATCAGCCACGTGATCAGTGCATGATAGCCACGTGATCAGTGCATGATCAGACACGGTGATCAGTGCATGATCAGTCACGTGATCAGTGCATGATCAGCCACGTGATCAGTGCATGATCAGGCACGTGATCAGTGTATGATTCAGCCACGTGATCAGTGCATGATCAGCCACGTGATCAGTGCATGATCAGTCACGTGACAGTGCATCAGTCACGTGATCAGTGCATGATCAGCCACGTGATCAGTGCATGATCAGCCACATGATCAGTGCATGATCACGTGATCAGTGCATGATCAGTCACGTGACCAGTACATGGTAGCTACGTGATCATTGCATGATCAGCCACGTGATCAGTGCATGATAGCCACGTGATCAGTGCATGATAGCCACGTGATCAGTGCATGATCAGTCATGTGATACGTGTGTGATCAGCCACATGATCAGTGCATGATATCCACGTGATCAGTGTATGATCAGCCACGTGATCAGTGCATGATAGCCACGTGATCAGTGCATGATCAGTCACGTGATACATGTGTGATCAGCCACGTGATCAGTGCATGATGAGCCACGTGATCAGTGCAGGATCAATTACGTGATCAGTGCATGATCAGCTCACGATCAGTACATGGTTGCTCACGTGATCGTTGCATGATCAGCCACGTGGAGCAGTGCATGATAGCCACGTGGTCAGTGCATGATCAGTCACGTGATCAGTACATGATCAGTCACGTGAACAGTGCATGATCATTTACGTGATCAGTGCATGATCAGTCACGTGACCAGTATATGGTTGCTACGTGATCATTCCATGACAGCCACGTGAGCAGTGCATGATAGCCACGTGATCAGTGCATGAGTTACGTGAGCAGAGTATGATCAGCCACGTGATCAGTGCATGAGTGCCACGATCAGTGCATGATATGTCACGTGACAGGTGTGTGATCAGCCACGTGAACAGTGCATGTTCAGCCACGTGATCATGCATGATAGCCACGTGATCAGTGCATGATCAGCCACGTGATCAGTGCATGATCAGACACGTGAACAGTGCATGATCAGCCACGATCAGTGCATGATAGCCACGCGATCAGTGCATGATCATCACGTGATCAGTGCATGATCAGCCACGCGAACAGTGCATGCTCAGTCACGTGATTTGGGCCTGCTGAGCTGCGTGATTACTGTCTGCTCATCTGCTTGACAATTGCCAGCTGAGCTGCACGATTCCTGCCTGTCATCTGCTTGACAATTGCCAGCTGTGCTGTGAATTCCTGCCTGCTCAGCTGCTTGATTATTGCCAGCTGAGCAGCATGATTCCTCACACCTGAGTTCCATGATTATTGCCTGCTGACTGTTTGATTCCTGCCTACTCAGCTCTTTGTTTATTGCCTCCAGAGGCACATGATCAGTGTATGATAGCAAACATGATCAGCGCATGATCAGTCACATGATCAGCGCCATTAAGTCACGTGATCACTACATGATAGTCATGTGATCAGTCCATGCTCAGTCACGGTATCAGTGCATGATCAGCCACGTGATCAGTGCATGATCTGTCACAAGATTAGTGTATGATCATCCACGTGATCAGTGCACGGGCAGTCATGTGATCAGTGCATGATATAGACGTGAACAGTGCATGATCAGTCTCGTGATCAGTGCATGATAGCCACGTGATCAGTGCATGATCAGTCACCTGATGGGTGTATGATCATTCACGTGACCTGTACATGGTAGCTACATGATCATTGCATGATCAGCCACGTGAGTAGTTCATGATAGCCACGTGATCACTGCATGATCAGTCACGTGATCAGTGCATGATCAGTCATGTGACCAGTACATGGTAGCTGCGCGATCATGGCATGATCAGCCACGTGAGCAGTGCATGATAGCCACGCGATCAGTGCATGATCAGACACGAGATCAGTGCATGATCAGTCACGTGATCAGTGCATGATCAGCCACGTGATCATGCATGACCAGGCACGTGATCAGTGTATGTCCAGCCAAGTGATCAGTGCATGATAGCCACGTGATCAGTGCATGATCAGTCACGTGATCAGTGCATGATCAGTTATGTGATCAGTGTATGATCAGCCACGTGATCAGTGCATGATCAGCCACATGATCAGTGCATGATCAATTACGTGATCAGTGCATGATCAGTCACGTGACCAGTACATGGTAGCTACGTGATCATTGCCTGATCAGCCACGTGATCAGTGCATGATAGCCACGTGATCAGTGCATGATAGCCACGGATCAGTGCATGATCAGTCATGTGATACAGTGTGATCAGCCACGTGATCAGTGCATGATATCCACGCAGTGCATGAATACGATCAGTGCATGAGAGCCACGGATCAGTGCATGATCAGTCACGTGATACATGTGTGATCAGCCACGTGATCAGTGCATGATGAGCCACGTGATCAGTGAGGATCAATTACGTGATCAGTGCATGATCAGTCACGTGATCAGTACATGGTTGCTACGTGATCGTTGCATGATCAGCCACGTGAGCAGAGCATGATAGCCACGCGGTCAGTGCATGATCAGTCACGTGATCAGCATGATCAGTCACGTGAACAGTGCATGATCATTTACGTGATCTTGCATGATCAGTCACGTTACAGTATATGGTTGCTACGTGATCATTCCATGACGAGCCACGTGAGCAGTGCATGATAGCCACGATGTGTGCATGAGTTACGTGAGCAGAGTATGATCAGCCACGTGATCAGTGCATGAGTGCCACGTGATCAGTGCATGATATGTCACGTGACAGGTGTGTGATCAGCCACGTGAACAGTGCATGTTCAGCCACGTGATCAGTGCATGATAGCCACGTGATCAGTGCATGATCAGTTACGTGAGCAGTGCATGATCAGCCACGTGATCAGTGCATGATCAGTTACGTGATCAGTGCATGATCAGCCACGTGATCAGTGCATGATCAGCCACGTGATCAGTGCATGATATATCAGTGCATGATCATCACGTGATCAGTGTATGATCAGCCACGTGAACAGTGCATGCTCAGTCACGTGATCTGGGCCTGCTGAGCTGCGTGATTACTGTCTGCTCATCTGCTTGACAATTGCCAGCTGAGCTGCACGATTCCTGCCTGTCATCTGCTTGACAATTGCCAGCTGTGCTGCGTAATTCCTGCCTGTTCAGCTGCTTGATTATTGCCAGCTGAGCAGCATGATTCCTCACACCTGAGTTCCATGATTATTGCCTGCTGACTGTTTGATTCGTGCCTACTCAGCTCTTTGTTTATTGCCTCCAGAGGCACATGATCAGTGTATGATAGCAAACATGATCAGCGCATGATCAGTCACATGATCAGCGCCATTAAGTCACGTGATCACTACATGATAGTCATGTGATCAGTCCATGCTCAGTCACGGTATCAGTGCATGATCAGCCACGTGATCAGTGCATGATCTGTCACAAGATTAGTGTATGATCATCCACGTGATCAGTGCACGGCAGTCATGATCAGTGCATGATATAGACGTGAACAGTGCATGATCATCTCTGCGTGATCAGTGCATGATAGCCACGTGATCAGTGCATGATCAGTCACCTGATGGTGTATGATCATTCACGTGACCTACATGGTAGCTACGTGATCATTGCATGATCAGCCACGTGAGTAGTTCATGATAGCCACGCGATCACTGCATGATCAGTCACGTGATCAGTGCATGATCAGTCATGACCAGTACATGGTAGCTGCGATCATGGCATGATCAGCCACGCGAGCAGTGCATGATAGCCACGTGATCAGTGCATGATCAGACACGAGATCAGTGCATGATCAGTACGTGATCAGTGCATGATCAGCCATCGTGATCAGTGCATGACCAGTACACGTGATCAGTGTATGTCCAGCCAAGTGATCAGTGCATGATAGCCACGTGATCAGTGCATGATCAGTCACGTGATCAGTGCATGATCAGTTACGTGATCAGTGCATGATCAGCCACGTGATCAGTGCATGATCAGCCACATCAGTGCATGATCAATTACGTGATCAGTGCATGATCAGTCGTGATCAGTACATGGTAGCCACGTGATCATTG
This sequence comes from Bos javanicus, assembly GCF_032452875.1. Classification (NCBI taxonomy): domain Eukaryota; kingdom Metazoa; phylum Chordata; class Mammalia; order Artiodactyla; family Bovidae; genus Bos; species Bos javanicus. The sequence continues at coordinate 4,623 of NW_026894556.1, forward strand.
CCTGATCAGCCACGTGATCAGTGATGATAGCCACGATCAGTGCATGATAGCCACGTGATCATGCATGATCAGTCATGTGATACGTGATCAGCCACGTGATCAGTGCATGATATCCACGTGATCAGCGGTATGACACGTGATCAGTGCATGAGAGCCACGTGATCAGTGCATGATCAGTCACGTGATAATGTGTGATCAGCCACGTGATCAGTGCATGATGAGCCACGTGATCAGTGCAGGATCAATTACGTGATCAGTGCATGATCAGTCACGTGACCAGTACATGGTTGCTACGTGATCGTGTGCATGATCAGCCACGTGAGCAGAGCATGATAGCCACGTGGTCAGTGCATGATCAGTCACGTGATCAGTACATGATCAGTCACGTGAACAGTGCATGATCATTTACGTGATCTTTGCATGATCAGTCACGTACCAGTATATGGTTGCTACGTGATCATTCCATGACGAGCCACGGAGCAGTGCATGATAGCCACGTGATGTGCATGAGGCGTGAGCAGAGTATGATCAGCCACGTGATCAGTGCATGAGTGCCGTGATCAGTGCATGATATGTCACGTGACAGGTGTGGATCAGCCAACGGAACAGTGCATGTTCAGCCACGTGATCAGTGCATGATAGCCACGTGATCAGTGCATGATCAGTTACGTGAGCAGTGTGATCAGCCACGTGATCAGTGCATGGTCAGACGTGAACAGTGTATGATCAGCCACGTGATCAGTGCATGATATCCAAGATCAGTGCATGATCATCACGTGATCAGTGTATGATCAGCCACGCGAACAGTGCATGCTCAGTCACGTGATCTGGGCCTGCTGAGCTGCGTGATTACTGTCTGCTCATCTGCTTGACAATTGCCAGCTGAGCTGCACGATTCCTGCCTGTCATCTGCTTGACAATTGCCAGCTGTGCTGCGAATTCCTGCCTGCTCAGCTGCTTGATTAGCCAGCTGAGCAGCATGATTCCTCACACTGAGTTCCATGATTATTGCCTGCTGACTGTTTGATTCGTGCCTACTCAGCTCTTTGTTTATTGCCTCCAGAGGCACATGATCAGTGTATGATAGCAAACATGATCAGCGCATGATCAGTCACATGATCAGCGCCATTAAGTCACGTGATCACTACATGATATCATGTGATCAGTCCATGCTCAGTCACGGTATCAGTGCATGATCAGCCACGTGATCAGTGCATGATCTGTCACATGATTAGTGTATGATCATCCACGTGATCAGTGCATGGGCAGTCATGTGATCAGTGCATGATATAGACGTGATCAGTGCATGATCAGTCGCGTGATAAGTGCATGATAGCCACGTGATCAGTGCATGATCAGTCACCTGATGGGTGCATGATCATTCACGTGACCTGTACGATAGCTGCATGACATTTGCATGATCAGCCAGTGATCAGTGCATGCCAGCGTGATCAGTGCATGATCAGTCACGTGATCAGTGCATGATCAGTCACGTGATCTGTGCTATGCACGATCAGTGCATGATCAGTCACGTGATCAGTGCATGATCAGCCACGTGATCTTGCATGATCAGTCACATGATCAGTGCATGATCAGCCACGTGATCAGTGCATGATAGCCACATGATCAGTGCATGATCACCACGGATCGTGGCATGATCAGTCACGTGATCAGTGCATGGTAGCCACGTGATCAGTGCATGATCAGTCACGTGATCAGTGCATGATCAGCCACGTGATCAGTGCATGATCAGCCACGTGATCAGTGATCAGTCACGTGATCAGTGCATGCATCGCATTACCGGATTTGTGGTGTACATCAGTCGTGATCAGCATGATCAGCCACGTGATCAGCATGATCAGCACGCATCAGCGCGTGTGCGTCAGCCACGTGACTGCATGATAGCTCACGTGATCAGTGCATGATGCCACGTGATCAGTGCATGATCAGTTACGTGATCAGTGCATGATCAGCTACGTGATCAGTGCATGATCAGCCATGATCAGTACATCACTTTCATGATCGTGCATGATCAGTCACGACCAGCAGACATGAAGCACGTGATCATTGCATGATCAGCCACGGATCAGTGCATGATAGCCACGTGATCAGTGCATGATAGCCACGTGATCAGTGCATGATACCGTCAGATAGTGCATGATCAGCCACATGATCAGTGCATGATATCCACGTGATCAGTGCATGATCAGCCACGTGATCAGCATGAGATCACCGATCAGTGCAGGTGATCAGTCACGTGATCATGTGTGATCAGCCACGATCAGTGCATGAGAGCCACGGATCAGTGCATGACAGCCACGTGATCAGTGCATGATCAGTCACGTGATCAGCATGGTTGCTACGTGATCAGTGCATGATCAGCCACGTGATCAGTGCATGATAGCCACGTGATCAGTGCATGATCAGTCACGTGATCAGTGCATGATCAGTCACGTGATCAGTGCATGATCATTTACGTGATCTTTGCGTGATCAGCCACGCTATTCAGTATATGGTTGCTACGTGATCATTCTGCATGATCAGCCACGTGATCAGTGCATGATAGCCACGTGATCAGTGCAGTCGAGTTACGTGAGCAGTGTATGATCAGCCACGTGATCAGTGCATGATAGTCACGTGATCAGTGCATGATCAGCCACGTGATCAGTGCATGATCAGCCACGTGATCAGTGCATGATATGTCACGTGATCAGTGCATGATCAGCCACGTGAACAGCATGTTCAGCCACGTGATCAGTGCATGATAGCCACGTGATCAGTGCATGATCAGTGAGCAGTGTATGATCAGCCACGTGATCAGTGCATGATCAGACACGTGAACAGTGCATGATCAGCCACGTGATCAGTGCATGATATCCAAGTGATCAGTACATGATCATCACGTGATCAGTGAGTATGATCAGCCACGTGAACAGTGCATGCTCAGTCACGTGATCTGGGCCTGCTGAGCTGCATGTGATTACTGTCTGCTCATCTGCTTGACAATTGCCAGCTGAGCTGCACGATTCCTGCCTGTCATCTGCTTGACAATTGCCAGCTGTGCTGCATTCCTGCCTGCTCAGCTGCTTGATTATTGCCAGCTGAGCAGCATGATTCCTCACACCTGAGTTCCATGATTATTGCCTGCTGACTGTTTGATCGTGCCTACTCAGCTCTTTGTTTATTGCCTCCAGAGGCACATGATCAGTGTATGATAGCAAACATGATCAGCGCATGATCAGTCACATGATCAGCGCCATTAAGTCACGTGATCATCATGATAGTCATGTGATCAGTCCATGCTCAGTCACGTATCAGTGCATGATCAGCCACGTGATCAGTGCATGATCTGTCACAAGATTAGTGTATGATCATCCACGTGATCAGTGCACGGGCAGTCATGCGGATGACAGTGCGATGATAGATGATCAGTGCATGATCAGTCACCTGATGGGTGTATGATCATTCACGTGACCTGTACATGTAGCTACATCATTGCATGATCAGCCACGTGAGCATGATAGCCACGTGATCACTGCATGATCAGTCACGTGATCAGTGCATGATCAGTCATGGACCAGTACATGGTAGCCGTGATCATGGCATGATCAGCCACGTGAGCAGTGCATGATCAGCCACGTGATCAGTGCATGATCAGCCACGTGATCAGTGCATGATCAGCCACGTGATCAGTGCATGATCAGGCACGTGATCAGTGCATGTCCACCGTGATCAGTGCATGATAGCCACGTGATCAGTGCATGATCAGTCACGTGATCAGTGCATGATCAGCTGTGATCAGTGCATGATCAGCCACGTGATCAGTGCATGATCAGCCACGTGATCAGTGCATGATCATTACGTGATCAGCATGATCAGTCACGTGACCAGCATAGCCACGTGATCAGTGCATGATCAGCCACGTGATCAGTGCATGATAGCCAATGTGATCAGTGCATGATCAGTCATGATCAATGTGTGTGATCAGCCACATGATCAGTGCATGATATCCACGTGATCAGTGCATGACAGCCACGTGATCAGTGCATGAGCCACGTGATCAGTGCATGATCAGTCACGTGATACATGGTGATCAGCCACGTGATCAGTGCATGATGAGCCACGTGATCAGTGCAGGATCAATTACGTGATCAGTGCATGATCAGTCACGTGACCAGTACATGGTTGCTACGTGATCGTTGCATGATCAGCCACGTGAGCAGAGCATGATAGCCACGTGGTCAGTGCATGATCAGTCACGTGATCAGTACATGATCAGTCACGTGAACAGTGCATGATCATTTACGGATCTTTGCATGATCAGTCACGTTACCAGTATATGGCTACGTGATCATTCCATGACGAGCCACGTGAGCAGTGCATGATAGCCACGTGATGTGTGATAGCCACGTGAGCAGAGCATGATCAGCCACGTGATCAGTGCATGAGTGCCACGTGATCAGTGCATGATATGTCATGACAGTGTGATCAGCCACGTGAACAGTGCATGTTCAGCCACGTGATCAGTGCATGATAGCCACGTGATCAGTGCATGATCAGTTACGTGAGCAGTGTATGATCAGCCAAGTGATCAGTGCATGGTCAGACACGTGAACAGTGCATGATCAGCCACGTGATCAGTGCATGACATCCACGTGATCAGTGCATGATCATTACGTGATCAGTGTATGATCAGCCACGTGAACAGTGCATGCTCAGTCACGTGATCAGGGCCTGCTGAGCTGCGTGATTACTGTCTGCTCATCTGCTTGACAATTGCCAGCTGAGCTGCACGATTCCTGCCTGTCATCTGCTTGACAATTGCCAGCTGTGCTGCAATTCCTGCCTGCTCAGCTGCTTGATTATTGCCAGCTGAGCAGCATGATTCCTCACCTGAGTTCCATGATTATTGCCTGCTGACTGTTTGATTCGTGCCTACCAGCTCTTTGTTTATTGCCTCCAGAGGCACATGATCAGTGTATGATAGCAAACATGATCAGCGCATGATCAGTCACATGATCAGCGCCATTAAGTCACGTGATCACTACATGATAGTCGTGATCAGTCCATGCTCAGTCACGTGTATCAGTGCATGATCAGCCACGTGATCAGTGCATGATCTGTCACAAGATTAGTGTATGATCATCCACGTGATCAGTGCAGGCAGTCATGATCAGTGCATGATATAGACGTGAACAGTGCATGATCAGCCTCGTGATCAGTGCATGATAGCCACGCGATCAGTGCATGATCAGTCACCTGATGGGTATGATCACGACCTGTACAGCTATATGATCATTGCATGTTCAGCCACGTGAGTAGTCCATGATAGCCACGTGATCACTGCATGATCAGTCACGTGATCAGTGCATGATCAGTCATGTGACCAGTACATGGTAGCTGCAGATCATGCATGATCAGCCACGTGAGCAGTGCATGATAGCCACGTGATCAGTGCATGATCAGACACGATCAGTGCATGATCGTCATGATCAGTGCATGATCAGCCACGATCAGTGCATGATCAGGCACGTGATCAGTGTATGATCAGCTACGTGATCAGTGCATGATAGCTACGTGATCAGTGCATGATCAGTCACGTGATCAGTGCATGATCAGCCACGTGATTAGTGTGCGATCAGCCACGTGATCAGTGCATGATCAATCAGTGCATACGTGATCAGTGCATGATCAGTCACGCGACCAGTACATGAGCCACGTGATCATTGCCTGATCAGCCACGTGATCAGTGCATGATAGCTACGTGATCAGTGCATGATAGCCACGTGATCAGTGATCAGTCATGATACGGTGATCAGCCACGTGATCAGTGCATGATATCCACGTGATCAGTGCATGACAGCCACGTGATCAGTGCATGAGAGCCATGATCAGTGCATGATCAGTCACGTGATACATGTGTGATCAGCCACGTGATCAGTGCATGATGAGCCACGTGATCAGTGCATGATCAATTACGTGATCAGTGCATGATCAGTCACGTGATCAGTACATGGTTGCTACGTGATCGCTGCATGATCAGTCACGTGATCAGTGCATGATAGCCACGTGGTCAGTGCATGATCAGTCACGGATCAGTACATGATCAGTCACGGGAACAGTGCATGATCATTTACGTGATCTTGCATGATCAGTCACGTGACCAGTATATGGTTGCTACGTGATCATTCCATGACGAGCCACGTGAGCAGTGCATGATAGCCACGTGATGTGTGCATGAGTTACGTGAGCAGAGTATGATCAGCCACGTGATCAGTGCATGAGTGCCACGTGATCAGTGCATGATATGTCACGTGACAGGTGTGTGATCAGCCACGCGAACAGTGCATGTTCAGCCACGATCAGTGCATGATAGCCACGTGAGCAGTGTATGATCAGCCACGTGATCAGTGCATGGTCAGACACGAACAGTGTATGATCAGCCACGTGATCAGTGCATGATATCCAAGTGATCAGTGCATGATCATCACGCGATCAGTGTATGATCAGCCACGTGAACAGTGCATGCTCAGTCACGTGATCTGGGCCTGCTGAGCTGCGTGATTACTGTCTGCTCATCTGCTTGACAATTGCCAGCTGAGCTGCACGATTCCTGCCTGTCATCTGCTTGACAATTGCCAGCTGTGCTGCGTAATTCCTGCCTGCTCAGCTGCTTGATTATTGCCAGCTGAGCAGCATGATTCCTCACACCTGAGTTCCATGATTATTGCCTGCTGACTGTTTGATTCGTGCCTACTCAGCTCTTTGTTTATTGCCTCCAGAGGCACATGATCAGTGTATGATAGCAAACATGATCAGCGCATGATCAGTCACATGATCAGCGCCATTAAGTCACGTGATCACTACATGATAGTCATGTGATCAGTCCATGCTCAGTCACGGTATCAGTGCATGATCAGCCACGTGATCAGTGCATGATCTGTCACAAGATTAGTGTATGATCATCCACGTGATCAGTGCACGGGCAGTCATGTGATCAGTGCATGATATAGACGTGAACAGTGCATGATCAGTCTCGTGATCAGTGCATGATAGCCACGTGATCAGTGCATGATCAGTCACCTGATGGGTGTATGATCATTCACGTGACCTGTACATGGTAGCTACATGATCATTGCATGATCAGCCACGTGAGTAGTTCATGATAGCCACGTGATCACTGCATGATCAGTCACGTGATCAGTGCATGATCAGTCATGTGACCAGTACATGGTAGCTGGCGTGATCATGGCATGATCAGCCACGTGAGCAGTGCATGATAGCCACGTGATCAGTGCATGATCAGACACAGATCAGTGCATGATCAGTCACGTGATCAGTGCATGATCAGCCACGTGATCAGTGCATGACCAGGCACGTGATCAGTGCATGTCCAGCCAAGTGATCAGTGCATGATAGCCACGTGATCAGTGCGATCAGTCACGTGATCAGTGCATGATCAGTCATGTGATCAGTGTGTGATCAGCCACGTGATCAGTGCATGATCAGCCACATGATCAGTGCATGATCAATTACGTGATCAGTGCATGATCAGTCACGTGACCAGTACATGGTAGCACGTGATCATTGCCTGATAAGCCACGTGATCAGTGCATGATAGCTACGTGATCAGTGCATGATAGTCACGTGATCAGTGCATGATCAGTCATGTGATACGCAGATCAGCCATGATCAGTGCATGATATCCACGCGATCAGTGCATGACAGCCACGTGATCAGTGCATGAGAGCCACGTGATCAGTGCATGATCAGTCACGTGATACATGTGATCAGCCACGTGATCAGTGCATGATGAGCCACGTGATCAGTGCATGATCAGCCACGTGATCAGTGCATGATCAGTCACGTGACCAGTGCATGGTCTGCCACGTGATCGCAGTGCTGATCAGCCACGTGAGCAGTGCATGATATCCAAGTGATCAGTGCATGATCAGTCACGTGATCAGTGCATGATCAGCCACGTGATCAGTGCATGCTCAGTCACGTGATCTGCCTGCTGAGCTGCGTGATTACTGTCTGCTCATCTGCTTGACAATTGCCAGCTGAGCTGAACGATTCCTGCCTGTCATCTGCTTGACAATTGCCAGCTGTAGCCTGCGTAATTCCTGCCTGCTCAGCTGCTTGATTATTGCCAGCTGAGCAGCATGATCCTCACAGCTGAGTTCCATGATTATTGCCTGCTGACTGTTTGATTCGTGCCTACTCAGCTCTTTGTTTATTGCCTCCAGAGGCACATGATCAGTGTATGATAGCAAACATGATCAGCGCATGATCAGTCACATGATCAGCGCCATTAAGTCACGTGACACTACATGATAGTCATGTGATCAGTCCATGCTCAGTCACGGTATCAGTGCATGATCAGCCACGTGATCAGTGCATGATCTGTCACAAGATCAGTGCATGATCATCCACGTGATCAGTGCACGGGCAGTCATGTGATCAGTATGATATAGATGCGTGATCAGTATGATCAGTCACGTGATCAGTGCATGATCAGTCACGTGATCAGTGCATGATCAGCCACGTGATCAGTGCATGATCAGCCACGTGATCAGTGCATGATCACCACGTGATCAGTGCATGATCAGTCACGTGACCAGTACATGGTAGTCACGTGATCATTGCATGATCAGCCACGTGATCAGTGCATGATAGCCACGTGATCAGTGCATAGCCACGTGATCAGTGCATGATCAGTCACGTGATACGCATGATCAGCCACGTGATCAGTGCATGATATCCACGTGATCAGTGCATGACAGCCACGATCAGTGCATGAGAGCCACGGGATCAGTGCATGATCAGTCACGTGATACATGTGTGATCAGCCACGTGATCAGTGCATGATGAGCCACGTGATCAGTGATCAATTACGTGATCAGTGCATGATCAGTCACGTGACCAGTACATGGTTGCTACGTGATCGTTGCATGATCAGCCACGTGAGCAGCATGATAGCCACGTGGTCAGTGCATGATCAGTCACGCGATCAGTACATGATCAGTCACGTGAACAGTGCATGATCATTTACGTGATCTTTGCATGATCAGTCACGCTAGTATGTTTACATGCGATCATTCCATGACGGCCACGTGAGCAGTGCATGATAGCCACGTGATGTGTGCATGAAGTTACGTGAGCAGAGTATGATCAGCCACGTGTCAGTGCATGAGTGCCACGTGATCAGTGCATGATATGTCACGTGACAGGTGTGTGATCAGCCACGTGAACAGTGCATGTTCAGCCACGTGATCAGTGCATGATAGCCACGTGATCAGCATGATCAGTCACGTGAATGTATGATCAGCCACGTGATCAGTGCATGATATCCAAGTGATCAGTGCATGATCATCACGTGATCAGTGTGTGATCAGCCACGTGAACAGTGCATGCTCAGTCACGTGATCTGGGCCTGCTGAGCTGCGTGATTACTGTCTGCTCATCTGCTTGACAATTGCCAGCTGAGCTGCACGATTCCTGCCTGTCATCTGCTTGACAATTGCCAGCTGTGCTGCGTAATTCCTGCCTGCTCAGCTGCTTGATTATTGCCAGCTGAGCAGCATGATTCCTCACACCTGAGTTCCATGATTATTGCCTGCTGACTGTTTGATTCGTGCCTACTCAGCTCTTTGTTTATTGCCTCCAGAGGCACATGATCAGTGTATGATAGCAAACATGATCAGCGCATGATCAGTCACATGATCAGCCATTAAGTCACGTGATCACTACATGATAGTCACGTGATCAGTCCATGCTCAGTCACGGTATCAGTGCATGATCAGCCACGTGATCAGTGCATGATCTGTCACAAGATTAGTATGATCATCCACGTGATCAGTGCACGCAGTCATGTGATTGCATGATATACGTGAACAGTGCATGATCAGTCTCGTGATCAGTGCATGATAGCCACGTGATCAGTGCATGATCAGTCACCTGATGGGTGCATGATCAGTTCACGTGACCTGTACATGGTAGCTACATGATCATTGCATGATCAGCCACGTGAGTAGTTCATGATAGCCACGTGATCACTGCATGATCAGTCACGTGATCAGTGCATGATCAGTCATGTGACCAGTACATGGTAGCTACGTGATCAGTGCATGATCAGCCACGTGAGCAGTGCATGATAGCCACGCGATCAGTGCATGATCAGACACGATCAGTGCATGATCAGCCACGTGATCAGTGCATGACCAGGCACGTGATCAGTGTATGTCCAGCCACGTGATCAGTGCATGATAGCCACGTGATCAGTGCATGATCAGTCACGTGATCAGTGCATGATCAGCTATGTGATCAGTGTATGATCAGCCACGTGATCAGTGCATGATCAGCCACATGATCAGTGCATGATCATTACGCATGATCAGTGCATGATCAGTCACGTGATCAGTATGAGCTACGGATACATTGCATGATCAGCCACGTGATCAGTGCATGATAGCCACGTGATCAGTGCATGATCAGTCATGTGATACGTGTGATCAGCCACATGATCAGTGCATGATATCCACGTGATCAGTGCATGACAGCCACGTGATCAGTGCATGAGAGCCACGGATCAGTGCATGATCAGTCACGTGATACATGTGTGATCAGCCACGTGATCAGTGCATGATGAGCCACGTGATCAGTGCAGGATCAATTACGTGATCAGTGCATGATCAGTCACGTGACCAGTACATGGTTGCTACGTGATCGTTGCATGATCAGCCACGTGAGCAGAGCATGATAGCCACGTGATCAGTGCATGATCAGTCACGTGATCAGTACATGATCAGTCACGTGAACAGTGCATGATCATTTACGTGATCTTTGCATGATCAGTCACGTCACCAGTATATGGTTGCTACGTGATCATTCCATGACGAGCCACGTGAGCAGTGCATGATAGCCACGTGATGTGTGCATGAGTTACGTGAGCAGAGTATGATCAGCCACGTGATCAGTGCATGAGTGCCACGTGATCAGTGCATGATATGTCACGTGACAGGTGTGTGATCAGCCACGTGAACAGTGCATGTTCAGCCACGTGATCAGTGCATGATAGCCACGCGATCAGTGCATGATCAGTTACGTGAGCAGTGTATGATCAGCCACGTGATCAGTGCATGGTCAGACACGTGAACAGTGTATGATCAGCCACGTGATCAGTGCATGATATCCAAGTGATCAGTGCATGATCATCACGCGATCAGTGTATGATCAGCCACGTGAACAGTGCATGCTCAGTCACGTGATCTGGGCCTGCTGAGTCTGCGTGATTACTGTCTGCTCATCTGCTTGACAATTGCCAGCTGAGCTGCACGATTCCTGCCTGTCATCTGCTTGACAATTGCCAGCTGTGCTGCGTAATTCCTGCCTGCTCAGCTGCTTGATTATTGCCAGCTGAGCAGCATGATTCCTCACACCTGAGTTCCATGATTATTGCCTGCTGACTGTTTGATTCGTGCCTACTCAGCTCTTTGTTTATTGCCTCCAGAGGCACATGATCAGTGTATGATAGCAAACATGATCAGCGCATGATTAGTCACATGATCAGCGCCATTAAGTCACGTGATCACTACATGATAGTCATGTGATCAGTCCATGCTCAGTCACGGTATCAGTGCATGATCAGCCACGTGATCAGTGCACGGACAGTCATGTGATCAGTGCATGATATAGATGAACAGTGCATGATCAGTCACGTGATCAGTGCATGATAGCCACGTGATCAGTGCATGATCAGTCACCTGATGGGTGTATGATCATTCACGTGACCTGTACATGGTAGCTACATGATCATTGCATGATCAGCCACGTGAGTAGTTCATGATAGCCACGTGATCAGTGCATGATCAGTCACGTGATCAGTGCATGATCAGTCATGTGACCAGTACATGGTAGCTGCGTGATCATGCATGATCAGCCACGTGATCAGTGCATGATAGCCACGTGATCAGTGCATGATCAGTCACGTGATCAGTGCATGATCAGTTACGTGATCAGTGCATGATCAGTCACGTGATCAGTGCATGAAGCTACGTGATCATTGCATGATCAGCCACATGATCAGTGCATGATAGCCACGTGATCAGTGCATGATAGCCACGTGATCAGTGCATGATCAGTCATGTGATACGTGTGTGATCAGCCACGTGATCAGTGCATGATATCCACGTGATCAGTGCATGACAGCCACGTGATCAGTGCATGATAGCCACGTGATCAGTGCATGATCAGTCACGTGATACATGTGTGATCAGCCACGTGATCAGTGCATGATGAGCCACGTGATCAGTGCATGATCAATTACGTGATCAGTGCATGATCAGTCACGTGACCAGTACATGGTTGCTACGTGATCGTTGCATGATCAGCCACGTGAGCAGAGCATGATAGCCACGTGATCAGTGCATGATCAGTCACGTGATCAGTACATGATCAGTCACGTGAACAGTGCATGATCATTTACGTGATCTTTGCATGATCAGTCACGTTACCAGTATATGGTTGCTACGTGATCATTCCATGACGAGCCACGTGAGCAGTGCATGATAGCCACGTGATGTGTGCATGATCAGTTACGTGAGCAGAGTATGATCAGCCACGTGATCAGTGCATGAGTGCCACGTGATCAGTGCATGATATGTCACGGATGTGTGATCAGCCACGTGAACAGTGCATGTTCAGCCACGTGATCAGTGCATGATAGCCACGTGATCAGTGCATGATCAGCCACGTGATCAGTGCATGATCAGCCACGTGATCAGTGCATGATGATATCCAAGTGATCAGTGCATGATCATCACGTGATCAGTGCATGATCAGCCACGCGGAACAGTGCATGCTCAGTCACGTGATCTGGGCCTGCTGAGCTGCGTGATTACTGTCTGCTCATCTGCTTGACAATTGCCAGCTGAGCTGCACGATTCCTGCCCGTCATCTGCTTGACAATTGCCAGCTGTGCTGCGTAATTCCTGCCTGCTCAGCTGCTTGATTATTGCCAGCTGAGCAGCACGATTCCTCACACCTGAGTTCCATGATTATTGCCTGCTGACTGTTTGATTCGTGCCTACTCAGCTCTTTGTTTATTGCCTCCAGAGGCACATGATCAGTGTATGATAGCAAACATGATCAGCGCATGATCAGTCACATGATCAGCGCCATTAAGTCACGTGATCACTACATGATAGTCATGTGATCAGTCCATGCTCAGTCACGGTATCAGTGCATGATCAGCCACGTGATCAGTGCATGATCTGTCACAAGATTAGTGTATGATCATCCACGTGATCAGTGCATGGGCAGTCATGTGATCAGTGCATGATATAGACGTGATCAGTGCATGATCAGTCACGTGATCAGTGTATGATATCCACGTGATCAGTGCATGATCAGTCACCTGATGGGTGTATGATCATTCACGTGACCTGTACATGGTAGCTACGTGATCATTGCATGATCAGCCACGTGATCAGTGCATGATCAGCCACGTGATCAGCGCATGATAGTCACGTGATCAGTGCATGATCAGTCACGTGAGCAGTGCATGATAGCCACGCGATCAGTGCATGATCAGTCACGCAGATTGCATGATAGTCACGTGATCAGTGCATGATCAGTCACGTGATCAGTGCATGCCAGCCACGTGATCAGTGCATGATCAGCCACGTGATCAGTGCATGATCAGTCACGTGATCAGTGCATGATCAGCTACGTGATCAGTGCATGATCAGCCACGTGATCAGTGCATGATCAGCCACGTGATCAGTGCATGATCAGTCACGTGATCAGTGCATGATCAGCCACGTGACCAGTACATGGTCAGCCACGTGATCAGTGCATGATCAGCCACGTGATCAGTGCATGATAGCCACGTGATCAGTGCATGATCAGTCATGTGATACGTGTGTGATCAGCCACGTGATCAGTGCATGATATCCACGTGATCAGTGCATGACAGCCACGTGATCAGTGCATGAGAGCCACGTGATCAGTGCATGATCAGTCACGTGATACATGTGTGATCAGCCACGTGATCAGTGCATGATGAGCCACGGGATCAGTGCAGGATCAATCACGTGATCAGTGCATGATCAGTCACGTGACCAGTACATGGTTGCTACGTGATCGTTGCATGATCAGCCACGTGAGCAGTGCATGATAGCCACGTGATCAGTGCATGATCAGTCACGTGATCAGTGCATGATCAGTCACGTGAACAGTGCATGATCATTTACGTGATCTGTGCATGATCAGTCACGTTACCAGTATATGGTTGCTACGTGATCATTCCATGACGAGCCACGTGAGCAGTGCATGATAGCCACGTGATGTGTGCATGAGCGTGAGCAGAGTATGATCAGCCACGTGATCAGTGCATGAGTGCCACGTGATCAGTGCATGATATGTCACGTGACAGTGTGTGATCAGCCACGTGAACAGTGCATGTTCAGCCACGTGATCAGTGCATGATAGCCACGTGATCAGTGCATGATCAGTTACGTGAGCAGTGTATGATCAGCCACGTGATCAGTGCATGGTCAGACACGTGAACAGTGTATGATCAGCCACGCGATCAGTGCATGATATCCAAGTGATCAGTGCATGATCATCACGTGATCAGTGTGTGATCAGCCACGTGAACAGTGCATGCTCAGTCACGTGATCTGGGCCTGCTGAGCTGCGTGATTACTGTCTGCTCATCTGCTTGACAATTGCCAGCTGAGCTGCACGATTCCTGCCCGTCATCTGCTTGACAATTGCCAGCTGTGCTGCGTAATTCCTGCCTGCTCAGCTGCTTGATTATTGCCAGCTGAGCAGCATGATTCCTCACACCTGAGTTCCATGATTATTGCCTGCTGACTGTTTGATTCGTGCCTACTCAGCTCTTTGTTTATTGCCTCCAGAGGCACATGATCAGTGCATGATAGCAAACATGATCAGCGCATGATCAGTCACATGATCAGCGCCATTAAGTCACGTGATCACTACATGATAGTCATGTGATCAGTCCATGCTCAGTCACGTATCAGTGCATGATCAGCCACGTGATCAGTGCATGATCTGTCACATGATTAGTGTATGATCATCCACGTGATCAGTGCATGGGCAGTCATGTGATCAGTGCATGATATAGACGTGATCAGTGCATGATCAGTCTCGTGATCAGTGCATGATAGCCACGTGATCAGTGCATGATCAGTCACCTGATGGGTGTATGATCATTCACGTGACCTGTACATGGTAGCTACATGATCATTGCATGATCAGCCACGTGAGTAGTGCATGATAGCCACGTGATCACTGCATGATCAGTCACGTGATCAGTGCATGATCAGTCATGTGACCAGTACATGGTAGCTGCGTGATCATGGCATGATCAGCCACGTGAGCAGTGCATGATAGCCACGTGATCAGTGCGATCAGACACGTGATCAGTGCATGATCAGTCACGTGATCAGTGCATGATCAGCCACGTGATCAGTGCATGACCAGGCACGTGATCAGTATGTCAGCCAAGTGATCAGTGCATGATAGCCACGTGATCAGTGCATGATCAGTCACGTGATCAGTGCATGATCAGTACGTGATCAGTGCATGATCAGCCACGATCAGTGCATGATCAGCCATGATCAGTGCATGATCAACGTGATCAGTGCATGATCAGTCACGTGATCAGTACATGGTAGCTACGTGATCAGTGCATGATGTCCACGTGATCAGTGCATGATAGCCACGTGATCAGTGCATGATAGCCACGTGATCAGTGCATGATCAGTCACGTGATAGTGCATGATCAGCCACGTGATCAGTGCATGATAGCCACGTGATCAGTGCATGATCAGCCACGTGATCAGTGCATGAGAGCCACGTGATCAGTGCATGATCAGTCACGTGATCAGTGCATCAGCCACGTGATCAGTGCATGATAGCCACGTGATCAGTGCATGATCAGCCACGTGATCAGTGCATGATCAGTCACGTGATCAGTGCATGATAGCACGTGATCAGTGCATGATCAGCCACGTGATCAGTGCATGATCAGCCACGTGATCAGTGCATGATCAGTCACGTGATCAGTGTATGATCAGCCACGTGATCAGTGCATGCTCAGTCACGTGATCAGGGCCTGCTGAGCTGCGATTACTGTCTGCTCATCTGCTTGACAATTGCCAGCTGAGCTGCACGATTCCTGCCTGTCATCTGCTTGACAATTGCCAGCTGTGCTGCGTAATTCCTGCCTGCTCAGCTGCTTGATTATTGCCAGCTGAGCAGCATGATTCCTCACCTGAGTTCCATGATTATTGCTGACTGTTTGATTCGTGCCTACTCAGCTCTTTGTTTATTGCCTCCAGAGGCACATGATCAGTGTATGATAGCAAACATGATCAGCGCATGATCAGTCACATGATCAGCGCCATTAAGTCACGTGATCACTACATGATAGTCATGTGATCAGTCCATGCTCAGTCACGGTATCAGTGCATGATCAGCCACGTGATCAGTGCATGATCTGTCACATGATTAGTGTATGATCATCCACGTGATCAGTGCATGGGCAGTCATGTGATCAGTGCATGATATAGACGTGATCAGTGCATGATCAGTCTCGTGATCAGTGCATGATCAGCCACGTGATCAGTGCATGATCAGCCACGTGATCAGTGCATGATCAGCCACGTGATCAGTGCATTACTACGTGATCAGTGCATGATCAGCCACGTGACCAGTGCATGATAGCTACGTGATCAGTGCATGATCAGCCACGTGATCAGTGCATGATAGCCACGTGATCAGTGCATGATCAGTCACGTGATCAGTGCATGATCAGCCACGTGATCAGTGCATGATCAGTCACGTGATCAGTGCATGATCAGTCACGTGACCAGTGCATGATAGCTGCGTGATCAGTGCATGATCAGCCACGTGATCAGTGCATGATAGCCACGTGATCAGTGCATGATCAGTCACGTGATCAGTGCATGATCAGTCACGTGATCAGTATGATCAGCCACGTGATCAGTGCATGATCAGCCACATGATCAGTGCATGATCAATTACGTGATCAGTGCATGATCAGTCACGTGATCAGTACATGGTAGCCACGTGATCGTTGCATGATCAGCCACGTGATCAGTGCATGATAGCCACGTGATCAGTGCATGATAGCCACGTGATCAGTGCATGATCAGTCATGTGATACGTGCATGATCAGCCACGTGATCAGTGCATGATATCCACGTGATCAGTGCATGACAGCCACGTGATCAGTGCATGATCAGTCACGTGATACAGTGTGATCAGCCACGTGATCAGTGCATGATGAGCCACGTGATCAGTGCATGATCAATTACGCGATCAGTGCATGATCAGTCACGTGACCAGTACATGGTTGCTACGTGATCATTGCATGATCAGCCACGTGAGCAGAGCATGATAGCCACGCGATCAGTGCATGATCAGTCACGTGATCAGTACATGATCAGTCACGTGAACAGTGCATGATCATTTACGTGATCTTTGCATGATCAGTCACGTACCAGTATATGGTTACTGTGATCATTCCATGATCAGCCACGTGAGCAGTGCATGATAGCCACGTGATGTGTGCATGAGTTACGTGAGCAGAGTATGATCAGCCACGTGATCAGTGCATGAGTGCCACGTGATCAGTGCATGATATGTCACGTGACAGTGTGATCAGCCACGTGAACAGTGCATGTTCAGCCACGTGATCAGTGCATGATAGCCACGTGATCAGTGTATGATCAGCCACGTGATCAGTGCATGGTCAGACACGTGAACAGTGTATGATCAGCCACGTGATCAGTGCATGATATCCAAGTGATCAGTGCATGATCATCACGTGATCAGTGTATGATCAGCCACGTGAACAGTGCATGCTCAGTCACGTGATCTGGGCCTGCTGAGCTGCGTGATTACTGTCTGCTCATCTGCTTGACAATTGCCAGCTGAGCTGCACGATTCCTGCCTGTCATCTGCTTGACAATTGCCAGCTGTGCTGCGAATTCCTGCCTGCTCAGCTGCTTGATTATTGCCAGCTGAGCAGCATGATTCCTCACACCTGAGTTCCATGATTATTGCCTGCTGACTGTTTGATTCGTGCCTACTCAGCTCTTTGTTTATTGCCTCCAGAGGCACATGATCAGTGTATGATAGCAAACATGATCAGCGCATGATCAGTCACATGATCAGCGCCATTAAGTCACGTGATCACTACATGATAGTCATGTGATCAGTCCATGCTCAGTCACGGTATCAGTGCATGATCAGCCACGTGATCAGTGCATGATCTGTCACAAGATTAGTGTATGATCATCCACGTGATCAGTGCATGGGCAGTCATGTGATCAGTGCATGATATAGACGTGAACAGTGCATGATCAGTCTCGTGATCAGTGCATGATAGCCACGTGATCAGTGCATGATCAGTCACCTGATGGGTGTATGATCATTCACGTGACCTGTACATGGTAGCTACATGATCATTGCATGATCAGCCACGTGAGTAGTGCATGATAGCCACGTGATCACTGCATGATCAGTCACGTGATCAGTGCATGATCAGTCATGTGACCAGTACATACGTGATCATGCATGATCAGCCACGTGAGCAGTGCATGATAGCCACGTGATCAGTGCATGATCAGACACGAGATCAGTGCATGATCAGTCACGTGATCAGTGCATGATCAGCCACGTGATCAGTGCATGATCAGTCACGTGATCACATGATCAGCCACGTGATCAGTGCATGACCAGGCACGTGATCAGTGTATGTCAGCCACGTGATCAGTGCATGATAGCCACGATCAGTGCATGATCAGTCACGTGATCAGTGCATGATCAGTCACGTGACCAGTACAGGAAGCATGATCAGTGCATGATCAGCCACGTGATCAGTGCATGATCAGCCGTGATCAGTGCATGATCAGCCACGTGATCAGTGCATGATCAGTCATGATCAGTGCATGATCAGTCACGTGACCAGTACATGGTAGCACGTGATCATTGCATGATCAGCCACGATCAGTGCATGATAGCCACGTGATCAGTGCATGATAGCCACGTGATCAGTGCATGATCAGTCATGTGATACGTGTGTGATCAGCCACGTGATCAGTGCATGATATCCACGTGATCAGTGCATGACAGCCACGTGATCAGTGCATGAGAGCCACGTGATCAGTGCATGATCAGTCACGTGATACAGTGTGATCAGCCACGTGATCAGTGCATGATGAGCCACGTGATCAGTGCAGGATCAATTACGTGATCAGTGCATGATCAGTCACGTGACCAGCATGATGGTTGCTACGTGATCGTGCATGATCAGCCACGTGAGCAGAGCATGATAGCCACGTGATCAGTGCATGATCAGTCACGTGATCAGTACATGATCAGTCACGTGAACAGTGCATGATCATTTACGTGATCTTTGCATGATCAGTCACGTGACCAGTATATGGTTGCTACGTGATCATTCCATGATGAGCCACGTGAGCAGTGCATGATAGCCACGTGATGTGTGCATGAGTTACGTGAGCAGAGTATGATCAGCCACGTGATCAGTGCATGAGTGCCACGTGATCAGTGCATGATATGTCACGTGACAGTGATCAGCCACGTGAACAGTGCATTTCTCACGTGATCAGTGCATGATCAGCCACGTGATCAGTGTATGATCAGCCACGTGATCAGTGCATGGTCAGACACGTGAACAGTGTATGATCAGCCACGCGATCAGTGCATGATATCCAAGTGATCAGTGCATGATCATCACGTGATCAGTGTATGATCAGCCACGGAACAGTGCATGCTCAGTCACGTGATCTGGGCCTGCTGAGCTGCGTGATTACTGTCTGCTCATCTGCTTGACAATTGCCAGCTGAGCTGCACGATTCCTGCCTGTCATCTGCTTGACAATTGCCAGCTGTGCTGCGTAACTCCTGCCTGCTCAGCTGCTTGATTATTGCCAGCTGAGCAGCATGATTCCTCACACCTGAGTTCCATGATTATTGCCTGCTGACTGTTTGATTCGTGCCTACTCAGCTCTTTGTTTATTGCCTCCAGAGGCACATGATCAGTGCATGATAGCAAACATGATCAGCGCATGATCAGTCACATGATCAGCGCCATTAAGTCACGTGATCACTACATGATAGTCATGTGATCAGTCCATGCTCAGTCACGTATCAGTGCATGATCAGCCACGTGATCAGTGCATGATCTGTCACAAGATTAGTGTATGATCATCCACGTGATCAGTGCATGGCAGTCATGTGATCAGTGCATGATATAGACGTGAACAGTGCATGATCAGTCTCGTGATCAGTGCATGATAGCCACGTGATCAGTGCATGATCAGTCACTGATGGGTGTATGATCATTCACGCGACCTGTACATGGTAGCTACGTGATCATTGCATGATCAGCCACGAGTAGTGCATGATAGCCACGTGATCACCGCATGATCAGTCACGTGATCAGTGCATGATCAGTCACGTGACCAGTACATGGTAGCACGTGATCATGGCATGATCAGCCACGTGATAGTGCATGATAGCCACGTGATCAGTGCATCAGCCACGATCAGTGCATGATCAGCTCACGGATCAGTGCATGATCAGTATCACCCGATGTGCATGATCAGTCACGTGATCAGTGCATGATCAGCCACGTGATCAGTGCATGATCAGCACGATCAGTGCATGATCAGCCACGTGATCAGTGCATGATAGCCACGCGATCAGTGCATGATCAGCCACGGATCGCATGATCAGTCACGTGATCAGCATGATAGCCACGATCAGTGCATGATCAGCCACGTGATCAGTGCATGATCAGCCACGTGATCAGTGCATGATAGCCATGATCAGTGCATGATCAATCACGTGATCAGTATGATCAGTCACGTGACCAGTACATGGTAGCTCATGTGATCAGTGCATGATCAGCCACGCGATCAGTGCATGATAGCCACGTGATCAGTATGATCAGCCATGATCAGTACATCAATCAGTGATACGCAGGTGATCAGCCATGATCAGTGCATGATATCCATGATCAGTGCATGACAGCCACGTGATCAGTGCATGATAGCCACGATCAGCACATCAGTCGTGATACATGTGTGATCAGCCACGTGATCAGTGCATGATAGCCATGATCAGTGCATGATCACCACGATCAGTGCATGATCAGTCACGTGACCAGTATGGCATGGTTGCCACGTGATCAGTGCATGATCAGCCACGTGATCAGTGCATGATAGCCACGTGATCAGTGCATGATCAGTCACGTGATCAGCATGATCAGTCACGTGATCAGTGCATGATCAGCTGCGTGATCAGTGCATGATCAGTCACGTGATCAGCATATAGCCACGTGATCAGTGCATGATCAGTCATGTGATCAGTGCATGATAGCCACGATGTGCATGATCAGCCACGTGATCAGTGTATGATCAGCCACGTGATCAGTGCATGAGTTCCACGTGATCTGTGCATGATAGCCACGTGATCAGTGTGATCAGCCACGTGAACAGTATGATCAGCCACGTGATCAGTGCATGATAGCCACGTGATCAGTGCATGATCAGTCACGTGAGCAGTGTGTGATCAGCCACGTGATCAGTGCATGATATCCACGTGATCAGCATGATAGCCACGTGATCAGTGCATGAGAGCCACGTGATCAGTGCATGATCACGTGATACATGCGTGATCAGCCACGTGATCAGTGCATGAGCCACGTGATCAGTGCAGGATCAATTACGTGATCAGTATGATCAGTCACGTGACCAGTACATGGTTGCACGCGATCGCACGATCAGCCACGTGAGCAGAGCATGATAGCCACGTGATCAGTGCATGATCAGTCACGTGATCAGTACATGATCAGTCACGTGAACAGTGCATGATCATTTACGTGATCTTTGCATGATCAGTCACGCGACCAGTATGGTGCTACGTGATCATTCCATGACGAGCCACGTGAGCAGTGCATGATAGCCACGTGATGTGCATGAGTTACGTGAGCAGAGTATGATCAGCCACGTGATCAGTGCATGAGTGCCATGTGATCAGTGCATGATATGTCACGTGACAGTGTGTGATCAGCCACGTGAACAGTGCATGTTCAGCCACGTGATCAGTGCATGATAGCCACGTGATCAGTGCATGATCTGCTACGTGAGCAGTGTATGATCAGCCACGTGATCAGTGCATGGTCAGACACGTGAACAGTGTATGATCAGCCACGCGATCAGTGCATGATATCCAAGTGATCAGTGCATGATCATCACGTGATCAGTGTGCGATCAGCCACGTGAACAGTGCATGCTCAGTCACGTGATCTGGGCCTGCTGAGCTGCGTGATTACTGTCTGCTCATCTGCTTGACAATTGCCAGCTGAGCTGCACGATTCCTGCCTGTCATCTGCTTGACAATTGCCAGCTGTGCTGCGTAATTCCTGCCTGCTCAGCTGCTTGATTATTGCCAGCTGAGCAGCATGATTCCTCACACCTGAGTTCCATGATTATTGCCTGCTGACTGTTTGATTCGTGCCTACTCAGCTCTTTGTTTATTGCCTCCAGAGGCACATGATCAGTGTATGATAGCAAACATGATCAGCGCATGATCAGTCACATGATCAGCGCCATTAAGTCACGTGATCACTACATGATAGTCATGTGATCAGTCCATGCTCAGTCACGGTATCAGTGCATGATCAGCCACGTGATCAGTGCATGATCTGTCACAAGATTAGTGTATGATCATCCACGTGATCAGTGCATGGGCAGTCATGTGATCAGTGCATGATATAGACGCAAGATCAGTGCATGATCAGTCTCGATCAGTGCATGATAGCCACGTGATCAGTGCATGATCAGTCACCTGATGGGTGTATGATCATTCACGTGACCTGTACATGGTAGCTACATGATCATTGCATGATCAGCCACGTGAGCAGTGCATGATAGCCACGTGATCAGTGCATGATCAGTCACGAGATCAGTGCATGATCAGTCACGTGATCAGCATGATCAGCCACGTGATCAGTGCATGACCAGCCACGATCAGTGTCCAGCCGTGATCAGTGCATGATAGCCACGTGATCAGTGCATGATCAGTCACGTGATCAGTGCATGATCAGCCATGATCAGTGCATGATCAGCCACGTGATCAGTGCATGATCAGCCACGTGATCAGTGCATGATCAATTACGTGATCAGTGCATGATCAGTCACGTGACCAGTACATGGTAGCTACGTGATCATTGCATGATCAGCCACGTGATCAGTGCATGATAGCCACGTGATCAGTGCATGATCAGCCACGTGATCAGTGCATGATCAGTCACGTGATAGTGCATGATCAGCCACGTGATCAGTGCATGATCAGACGTGATCAGCATGATCAGCCACGATCAGTGCATGATCAGCCACGTGATCAGTGCATGATCAGCCACGTGATCAGTGCATGATCAGTCACGTGATCAGTGCATGATCAGTCACGTGATCAGTATGATCAGCCACGTGATCAGTGCATGATCAGCCACGTGATCAGTGCATGATCAGTCACGGATCAGTGCATGATCAGTCACGTGATCAGTGCATGATCAGCCACGTGACAGTGCATGATCAGCCACGTGATCAGTGCATGATCAGTCACGTGATCAGTGCATGATCAGCCACGTGATCAGTGCATGATCAGCCACGTGATCAGTGCATGATCAGTCACGTGATCAGTGCATGATCAGCATCATGTGACAGTGCATGTCAGCACGTGATCAGTGCATGATAGCCACGTGATCAGTGCATGATCAGTCACGTGATCAGTGCATGATCAGCCACGTGATCAGTGCATGATCAGCCACGTGATCAGTGCATGATCAGTTACGTGATCAGTGCATGATCAGCCACGTGATCAGTGCATGATAGCCACGTGATCAGTGCATGATCAGCCACGTGATCAGTGCATGATCAGCCACGTGATCAGTGCATGATCAGCCACGTGATCAGTGCATGATCAGCCACGTGATCAGTGCATGATCAGCCACGTGATCAGTGCATGATCAGTCACGTGATCAGTGCATGTCAGCCACGTGATCAGTATGATAGCCACGGATCAGTGCATGATCAGTCACGATCAGTGCATGATCAGTCACGTGATCAGTGCATGATAGCTACGTGATCATTGCATGATCAGCCACGTGATCAGTGCATGATAGCCACGTGATCAGTGCATGATAGCCACGTGATCAGTGCATGATCAGTCACGCGTGATCAGCATGATCAGCCACGTGACAGGTGTGCTACGTAGCTCACGTGATCAGTGCATGATCAGCCACGTGATCAGTGCATGTCAGTCACGTGATCAGTGCATGATAGCCACGTG
Source organism: Bos javanicus (assembly GCF_032452875.1). Classification (NCBI taxonomy): domain Eukaryota; kingdom Metazoa; phylum Chordata; class Mammalia; order Artiodactyla; family Bovidae; genus Bos; species Bos javanicus. The sequence continues at coordinate 29,063 of NW_026894556.1, forward strand.
ATCAGTGCATGATCAGCCACGTGATAGTGCATGATCAGCCACGTGATCAGTGCATGATATCCACGTGATCAGTGCATGATCTTCACGTGATCAGTGCATGATCAGCCACGTGATCAGTGCATGATCAGTCACGTGATCATGTGTGATCAGCCACGTGATCAGTGCATGATCAGCCACGTGATCAGTGCATGATCAGTTACGTGATCAGTGCATGATCAGTCACGCGACCAGTGCATGGTAGCTACGTGATCAGTGCATGATCAGCCACGTGAGCAGTGCATGATAGCCACGTGATCAGTGCATGATCAGTCACGTGATCAGTGCATGATCAGTCACGTGATCAGTGCATGATCAGTTACGTGATCAGTGCATGATCAGTCACGTGACAGTACATGGTAGCTACGTGATCATTGCATGATCAGCCACGTGATCAGTGCATGAAGCCACGTGATCAGTGCATGAGTCACGTGATCAGTGCATGATCAGCCACGTGATCAGTGCATGAGCCACGTGATCAGTGCATGATAGTCACGTGACAGTGTGTGCAGTCACGTGATCAGTGCATGATCAGCCACGTGATCAGTGCATGATAGCCATGATCAGTGCATGATCAGTCACGTGATCAGTGCATGATCAGCCACGTGATCAGTGCATGATATCCACGTGATCAGTGCATGACAGCCACGTGATCAGTGCATGAGAGCCACGTGATCAGTGCATGATCAGTCACGTGATCATGTGTGATCAGCCACGTGATCAGTGCATGATGAGCCACGTGATCAGTGCATGATCAATTACGTGATCAGTGCATGATCAGTCACGTGACCAGTACATGGTTGCTACGTGATCGCTGCATGATCAGCCACGTGAGCAGTGCATGATAGCCACGTGATCAGTGCATGATCAGCCACGTGATCAGCATGATCAGTCACGTGAACAGTGCATGATCATTTACGTGATCAGTGCATGATCAGTCACGTGACCAGTATATGGTTGCCACGTGATCATTCCATGACGAGCCACGTGAGCAGTGCATGATAGCCACGTGATGTGTGCATGATCAGTTACGTGAGCAGAGTATGATCAGACACGTGATCAGTGCATGAGTGCCACGTGATCAGTGCATGATATGTCACGTGACAGGTGTGTGATCAGCCACGTGAACAGTGCATGTTCAGCCACGTGATCAGTGCATGATAGCCACGTGATCAGTGCATGATCAGTTACGTGAGCAGTGTATGATCAGCCACGTGATCAGTGCATGGTCAGACACGTGAACAGTGTATGATCAGCCACGTGATCAGTGCATGATATCCAAGTGATCAGTGCATGATCATCACGTGATCAGTGTATGATCAGCCACGTGAACAGTGCATGCTCAGTCACGTGATCTGGGCCTGCTGAGCTGCGTGATTACTGTCTGCTCATCTGCTTGACAATTGCCAGCTGAGCTGCACGATTCCTGCCTGTCATCTGCTTGACAATTGCCAGCTGTGCTGCGTAATTCCTGCCTGCTCAGCTGCTTGATTATTGCCAGCTGAGCAGCATGATTCCTCACACCTGAGTTCCATGATTATTGCCTGCTGACTGATTCGTGCCTACTCAGCTCTTTGTTTATTGCCTCCAGAGGCACATGATCAGTGTATGATAGCAAACATGATCAGCGCATGATCAGTCACATGATCAGCGCCATTAAGTCACGTGATCACTACATGATAGTCATGTGATCAGTCCATGCTCAGTCACGGTATCAGTGCATGATCAGCCACGTGATCAGTGCATGATCTGTCACATGATTAGTGTATGATCATCCACGTGATCAGTGCATGGGCAGTCATGTGATCAGTGCATGATATAGACGTGATCAGTGCATGATCAGTCTAGTGATCAGTGCATGATAGCCACGTGATCAGTGCATGATCAGTCACCTGATGGGTGTATGATCATTCACGTGACCTGTACATGGTAGCTACATGATCATTGCATGATCAGCCACGTGAGTAGTGCATGATAGCCACGTGATCACTGCATGATCAGTCACGTGATCAGTGCATGATCAGTCATGTGACCAGTACATGGTAGCTGCGTGATCATGCATGATCAGCCACGTGAGCAGTGCATGATAGCCACGTGATCAGTGCATGATCAGTCACGTGATCAGTGCATGATCAGCCACGTGATCAGTGCATGATCAGCCACGTGATCAGTGCATGATAGCCACGTGATCAGTGCATGATCAGTCACGTGATCAGTGCATGATCAGTGTCAGTGATGATCAGTGTCAGATCAGCCACGTGATCAGTGCATGATCAGCCACGTGATCAGTGCATGATCAATTACGTGATCAGTGCATGATCAGTCACGTGATACATGGTTGCTACGTGATCGTTGCATGATCAGCCACGTGATCAGTGCATGATAGCCACGTGATCAGTGCATGATCAGTCACGTGATCAGTGCATGATCAGTCACGTGATCAGTGCATGATCATTTACGTGATCAGTGCATGATCAGTCACGTGACCAGTATATGGTAGCTACGTGATCATTCCATGACCCACGTGAGCAGTGCATGATAGCCACGTGATGTGTGCATGATCAGTTACGTGAGCAGAGTATGATCAGCCACGTGATCAGTGCATGAGTCCACGTGATCAGTGCATGATATGTCACGTGACAGGTGTGTGATCAGCCACGTGAACAGTGCATGATCAGCCACGTGATCAGTGCATGATAGCCACGTGATCAGTGCATGATCAGTTACGTGAGCAGTGTATGATCAGCCACGTGATCAGTGCATGGTCAGACACGTGAACAGTGTATGATCAGCCACGTGATCAGTGCATGATATCCAAGCGATCAGTGCATGATCATCACGTGATCAGTGTATGATCAGCCACGTGAACAGTGCATGCTCAGTCACGTGATCTGGGCCTGCTGAGCTGCGTGATTACTGTCTGCTCATCTGCTTGACAATTGCCAGCTGAGCTGCACGATTCCTGCCTGTCATCTGCTTGACAATTGCCAGCTGTGCTGCGTAATTCCTGCCTGTTCAGCTGCTTGATTATTGCCAGCTGAGCAGCATGATTCCTCACACCTGAGTTCCATGATTATTGCCTGCTGACTGATTCGTGCCTACTCAGCTCTTTGTTTATTGCCTCAGAGGCACATGATCAGTGTATGATAGCAAACATGATCAGCGCATGATCAGTCACATGATGCGCCATTAAGTCACGTGATCACTACATGATAGTCATGTGATCAGTCCATGCTCAGTCACGGTATCAGTGCATGATCAGCCACGTGATCAGTGCATGATCTGTCACAAGATTAGTGTATGATCATCCACGAGATCAGTGCACGGGCAGTCATGTGATCAGTGCATGATATAGACGTGATCAGTGCATGATCAGTCTCGTGATCAGTGCATGATAGCCACGTGATCAGTGCATGATCAGTCACCTGATGGGTGTATGATCATTCACGTGACCTGTACATGGTAGCTACATGATCATTGCATGATCAGCCACGTGAGTAGTGCATGATAGCCACGTGATCACTGCATGATCAGTCACGTGATCAGTGCATGATCAGTCATGTGACCAGTACATGGTAGCTGCGTGATCATGGCATGATCAGCCACGAGCAGTGCATGATAGCCACGCGATCAGTGCATGATCAGACACGATCAGTGCATGATCAGTCACGTGATCAGTGCATGATCAGCCACGTGATCAGTGCATGATCAGGCACGTGATCAGTGTATGTCAGCCAAGTGATCAGTGCATGATAGCCACGTGATCAGTGCATGATCAGTCACGGACGCATGATCAGCCACGATCAGTATGATCAGCCACGTGATCAGTGCATGATCAGCCACGTGATCAGTGCATGATATCACGTGATCAGTGCATGATCATCACGTGATCAGTGCATGATCAGCCATGATCAGTGCATGATAGCTACGTGATCAGTGCATGATCAGCCACGTGATCAGTGCATGATCAGTCACGTGATCAGTGCATGATCAGCCACGTGATCAGTGCATGATCAGCCACGTGATCAGTGCATGATCAATCACGTGATCAGTGCATGATCAGTCACGTGATCAGTACATGGTAGCCACGTGATCAGTGCATGATCAGCCACGTGATCAGTGCATGATAGCCACGTGATCAGTGCATGATCAGCCACGTGATCAGTGCATGATCAGTCACGTGATGTGCATGATGTGCCACATGATCAGTGCATGATCAGTTACGTGATCAGTGCATGATCAGCCACGTGATCAGTGCATGATCAGTCACGTGATCAGTGCATGATCAGCCACGTGATCAGTGCATGATAGCCACGTGATCAGTGCATGATCAGCCACGTGATCAGTGCATGATCAGCCACGCGATCAGTGCATGATCAGTTACGTGAGCAGTGCATGATCAGCCACGTGATCAGTGCATGATCAGACACGTGAACAGTGTATGATCAGCCACGTGATCAGTGCATGATATCCAAGTGATCAGTGCATGATCATCACGTGATCAGTGTATGATCAGCCACGTGAACAGTGCATGCTCAGTCACGTGATCTGGGCCTGCTGAGCTGCGTGATTACTGTCTGCTCATCTGCTTGACAATTGCCAGCTGAGCTGCACGATTCCTGCCTGTCATCTGCTTGACAATTGCCAGCTGTGCTGCGTAATTCCTGCCTGCTCAGCTGCTTGATTATTGCCAGCTGAGCAGCATGATTCCTCACACCTGAGTTCCATGATTATTGCCTGCTGACTGTTTGATCGTGCCTACTCAGCTCTTTGTTTATTGCCTCCAGAGGCACATGATCAGTGCATGATAGCAAACATGATCAGTGCATGATCAGTCACATGATCAGCGCCATTAAGTCACGTGATCACTACATGATAGTCATGTGATCAGTCCATGCTCAGTCACGTATCAGTGCATGATCAGCCACGTGATCAGTGCATGATCTGTCACAAGATTAGTGTATGATCATCCACGTGATCTGTGCACGGGCAGTCATGTGATCAGTGCATGATATAGATGAATCAGTGCATGATCAGTCCGTGATCAGTGCATGATAGCCACGTGATCAGTGCATGATCAGTCACGTGACCAGTGCATGGCTACGTGATCATTGCATGATCAGCCACGTGATCAGTGCATGATAGCCACGTGATCAGTGCATGATCAGTCACGTGATAGTGCATGATCAGCCACGTGATCAGTGCATGATCCACGTGATCAGTGCATGATCAGCCACGTGATCAGTGCATGATAGCCATGCGGATCAGTGCATGAGCCACGTGATCAGTGTCATGATCAGCCACGTGATCAGTGCATGATGCCACGTGATCAGTGCATGATAGCCACGTGATCAGTGCATGATCAGCCATGATCAGTGCATGATCAGCCACGTGATCAGTGCATGATCAGCCACGTGATCAGTGCATGATCAGCCACGTGATCAGTGCATGATCAATCACGTGATCAGTGCATGATCAGTCACGTGACCAGTACATGGTTGCTACGTGATCGTTGCATGATCAGCCACGTGATCAGTGCATGATAGCCACGGATCAGTGCATGATCAGTCACGTGATCAGTACATGATCAGTCACGTGAACAGTGCATGATCATTTACGTGATCTGTGCATGATCAGTCACGTGACCAGTATATGGTTGCTACGTGATCATTCCATGACGAGCCACGTGAGCAGTGCATGATAGCCACGTGATGTGTGCATGAGTTACGTGAGCAGTGCATGATCAGCCACGTGATCAGTGCATGAGTGCCACGTGATCAGTGCATGATATGTCACGTGACAGGTGTGTGATCAGCCACGTGAACAGTGCATGTTCAGCCACGTGATCAGTGCATGATAGCCACGTCAGTGTATGATCAGCCACGTGATCAGTGCATGGTCAGACACGTGAACAGTGTATGATCAGCCACGTGATCAGTGCATGATATCCAGTGATCAGTGCATGATCATCACGTGATCAGTGTATGATCAGCCACGTGAACAGTGCATGCTCAGTCACGTGATCTGGGCCTGCTGAGCTGCGTGATTACTGTCTGCTCATCTGCTTGACAATTGCCAGCTGAGCTGCACGATTCCTGCCTGTCATCTGCTTGACAAGCCAGCTGTGCTGCGTAATTCCTGCCTGCTCAGCTGCTTGATTATTGCCAGCTGAGCAGCATGATTCCTCACACCTGAGTTCCATGATTATTGCCTGCTGACTGTTTGATTCGTGCCTACTCAGCTCTTTGTTTATTGCCTCCAGAGGCACATGATCAGTGTATGATAGCATGATCAGCGCATGATCAGTCACATGATCAGCGCCATTAAGTCACGTGATCACTACATGATAGTCACGTGATCAGTCCATGCTCAGTCACGTATCAGTGCATGATCAGCCACGTGATCAGTGCATGATCTGTCACATGATTAGTGTATGATCATCCACGTGATCAGTGCATGGCAGTCATGTGATCAGTGCATGATATAGACGTGATCAGTGCATGATCAGTCTCGTGATCAGTGCATGATAGCCACGTGATCAGTGCATGATCAGTCACCTGATGGGTGTATGATCATTCACGTGACCTGTACATGGTAGCTACATGATCATTGCATGATCAGCCACGTGAGTAGTGCATGATAGCCACGTGATCACTGCATGATCAGTCACGTGATCAGTGCATGATCAGTCATGTGACCAGTACATGTAGCTGCAGTGATCAGCATGATCAGCCACGTGAGCAGTGCATGATAGCCACGTGATCAGTGCATGATCAGACACGTGATCAGTGCATGATCAGTCACGGATCAGTGCATGATCAGCCACGTGATCAGTGCATGACCAGGCACGTGATCAGTGTATGTCAGCCACGTGATCAGTGCATGATAGCCACGTGATCAGTGCATGATCAGTCACGTGATCAGTGCATGATCAGTTACGTGATCAGTGTATGATCAGCCACGTGATCAGTGCATGATCAGCCACGTGATCAGTGCATGATCAATTACGTGATCAGTGCATGATCAGTCACGTGATCAGTACATGATAGCTACGTGATCATTGCATGATCAGCCACGTGATCAGTGCATGATAGCCACGTGATCAGTGCATGATAGCCACGTGATCAGTGCATGATCAGTCATGTGATACGTGTGTGATCAGCCACGTGATCAGTGCATGATAGTCACGTGATCAGTGCATGACAGCCACGTGATCAGTGCATGATAGTCACGTGATCAGTGCATGATCAGCCACGTGATACAGTGCATGATCAGCCACGTGATCAGTGCATGATAGCCACGTGATCAGTGGATCAGTTACGTGATCAGTGCATGATCAGCCACGTGATCAGTGCATGGTCAGCACGTGATACAGTGCATGATCAGCCACGTGATCAGTGCATGATAGCCACGTGATCAGTGCATGATCAGTCACGTGATCAGTGCATGATCAGCCACGTGAACAGTGCATGCTCAGTCACGTGATCTGGGCCTGCTGAGCTGCGTGATTACTGTCTGCTCATCTGCTTGACAATTGCCAGCTGAGCTGCACGATTCCTGCCTGTCATCTGCTTGACAATTGCCAGCTGTGCTGCGTAATTCCTGCCTGCTCAGCTGCTTGATTATTGCCAGCTGAGCAGCATGATTCCTCACACCTGAGTTCCATGATTATTGCCTGCTGACTGTTTGATTTGTGCCTACTCAGCTCTTTGTTTATTGCCTCCAGAGGCACATGATCAGTGCATGATAGCAAACATGATCAGCGCATGATCAGTCACATGATCAGCGCCATTAAGTCACGTGATCACTACATGATAGTCATGTGATCAGTCCATGCTCAGTCACGGTATCAGTGCATGATCAGCCACGTGATCAGTGCATGATCTGTCACAAGATCAGTGTATGATCATCCACGTGATCAGTGCATGCAGTCATGTGATCAGTGCATGATATAGACGTGAACAGTGCATGATCAGTCACGTGATCAGTGCATGATCAGCCACGTGATCAGTGCATGATCAGTCACGTGATCAGTGCATGATCAGCCACGTGACCAGTGCATGATCAGCACGTGATCAGTGCATGATCAGCCACGTGACCAGTACATGATAGCCACGTGATCACTGCATGATCAGTCACGTGATCAGTGCATGATCAGCCATGTGATCAGTACATGGTAGCCACGTGATCAGGGCATGATCAGCCACGTGATCAGTGCATGATCGCCACGTGATCAGTGCATGATCAGCCACGCGATCAGTGCATGATAGTCACGCGATCAGTGCATGTTCAGCCACGTGATCAGTGCATGATAGCCACGTGATCAGTGCATGATCAGTCACGTGATCAGTGCATGATCAGTTATGTGATCAGTGTATGATCAGCCACGTGATCAGTGCATGATCAGCCACATGATCAGTGCATGATCAATTACGCGATCAGTGCATGATCAGTCACGACCAGTACATGGTAGCTACGCGATCATTGCCTGATAAGCCACGTGATCAGTGCATGATAGCCACGTGATCAGTGCATGATAGCCACGTGATCAGTGCATGATCAGTCATGTGATACGTGTGATCAGCCACATGATCAGTGCATGATATCCACGTGATCAGTGCATGACAGCCACGTGATCAGTGCATGATCAGTCACGTGATACATGTGTGATCAGCCACGTGATCAGTGCATGATGAGCCACGTGATCAGTGCAGGATCAATTACGTGATCAGTGCATGATCAGTCACGTGACCAGTACATGGTTGCCACGTGATCGGTGCATGATCAGCCACGTGAGCAGAGCATGATAGCCACGTGGTCAGTGCATGATCAGTCACGTGATCAGTACATGATCAGTCACGTGAACAGTGCATGATCATCTACGTGATCTTTGCATGATCAGTCACGTTACCAGTACATGGTTGCTACGTGATCATTCCATGACGAGCACGTGAGCAGTGCATGATAGCCACGTGATCAGTGCATGAGTTACGTGAGCAGAGCATGATCAGCCACGTGATCAGTGCATGAGTGCCACGCGATCAGTGCATGATATGTCACGCGACAGGTGCGTGATCAGCCACGTGATCAGTGCATGATCAGCCACGCGATCAGTGCATGATCAGCCACGTGAGCAGTGTATGATCAGCCACGTGATCAGTGCATGGTCAGACACGTGAACAGTGTATGATCAGCCACGTGATCAGTGCATGATCATCCAAGTGATCAGTGCATGATCATCACGTGATCAGTGTATGATCAGCCACGTGAACAGTGCATGCTCAGTCACGTGATCTGGGCCTGCTGAGCTGCGTGATTACTGTCTGCTCATCTGCTTGACAATTGCCAGCTGAGCTGCACGATTCCTGCCTGTCATCTGCTTGACAATTGCCAGCTGTGCTGCGTAATTCCTGCCTGCTCAGCTGCTTGATTATTGCCAGCTGAGCAGCATGATTCCTCACACCTGAGTTCCATGATTATTGCCTGCTGACTGTTTGATTCGTGCCTACTCAGCTCTTTGTTTATTGCCTCCAGAGGCACATGATCAGTGTATGATAGCAAACATGATCAGCGCATGATCAGTCACATGATCAGCGCCATTAAGTCACGTGATCACTACATGATAGTCATGTGATCAGTCCATGCTCAGTCACGGTATCAGTGCATGATCAGCCACGTGATCAGTGCATGATCTGTCACAAGATTAGTGTATGATCATCCACGTGATCAGTGCACGGGCAGTCATGTGATCAGTGCATGATATAGACGTGAACAGTGCATGATCAGTCTCGTGATCAGTGCATGATAGCCACGTGATCAGTGCATGATCAGTCACCTGATGGGTGTATGATCATTCACGTGACCTGTACATGGTAGCTACATGATCATTGCATGATCAGCCACGTGAGTAGTTCATGATAGCCACGTGATCACTGCATGATCAGTCACGTGATCAGTGCATGATCAGTCATGTGACCAGTACATGGTAGCCGCGTGATCATGGCATGATCAGCCACGTGAGCAGTGCATGATAGCCACGTGATCAGTGCATGATCAGACAGATCAGTGCATGATCAGTCACGTGATCAGTGCATGATCAGCCACGCGATCAGTGCATGACCAGGCACGTGATCAGTGTATGTCCAGCCAAGTGATCAGTGCATGATAGCCACGTGATCAGTGCATGATCAGTCACGTGATCAGTGCATGATCAGTTATGTGATCAGTGTATGATCAGCCACGTGATCAGTGCATGATCAGCCACATGATCAGTGCATGATCAATTACGTGATCAGTGCATGATCAGTCACGACCAGTACATGGTAGCTGTGATCATTGCCTGATCAGCCACGTGATCAGTGCATGATAGCCACGTGATCAGTGCATGATAGCCACGTGATCAGTGCATGATCAGTCATGTGATCGTGTGTGATCAGCCACGTGATCAGTGCATGATATCCACGTGATCAGTGCATGACAGCCACGTGATCAGTGCATGAGAGCCACGGGATCAGTGCATGATCAGTCACGTGATACATGTGTGATCAGCCACGTGATCAGTGCATGATGAGCCACGCGATCAGTGCAGGATCAATTACGTGATCAGTGCATGATCAGTCACGTGACCAGTACATGGTTGCTACGTGATCGTTGCATGATCAGCCACGTGAGCAGAGCATGATAGCCACGTGGTCAGTGCATGATCAGTCACGTGATCAGTACATGATCAGTCACGTGAACAGTGCATGATCATTTACGTGATCTTTGCATGATCAGTCGTTACCAGTATATGGTTGCTACGCGATCATTCCATGACGAGCCACGTGAGCAGTGCATGATAGCCACGTGATGTGTGCATGAGTTACGTGAGCAGAGTATGATCAGCCACGTGATCAGTTCATGAGTGCCACGTGATCAGTGCATGATATGTCACGTGACAGGTGTGTGATCAGCCACGTGAACAGTGCATGTTCAGCCACGTGATCAGTGCATGATAGCCACGTGATCAGTATGATCAGCCACGTGATCAGTGCATGGTCAGACACGTGAACAGTGTATGATCAGCCACGTGATCAGTGCATGATATCCACGTGATCAGTGCATGATCATCACGTGATCAGTGTATGATCAGCCACGTGAACAGTGCATGCTCAGTCACGTGATCTGGGCCTGCTGAGCTGCGTGATTACTGTCTGCTCATCTGCTTGACAATTGCCAGCTGAGCTGCACGATTCCTGCCTGTCATCTGCTTGACAATTGCCAGCTGTGCTGCGTAATTCCTGCCTGCTCAGCTGCTTGATTATTGCCAGCTGAGCAGCATGATTCCTCACACCTGAGTTCCATGATTATTGCCTGCTGACTGTTTGATTCGTGCCTACTCAGCTCTTTGTTTATTGCCTCCAGAGGCACATGATCAGTGTATGATAGCAAACATGATCAGCGCATGATCAGTCACATGATCAGCGCCATTAAGTCACGTGATCACTACATGATAGTCATGTGATCAGTCCATGCTCAGTCACGGTATCAGTGCATGATCAGCCACGTGATCAGTGCATGATCTGTCACAAGATTAGTGTATGATCATCCACGTGATCAGTGCACGGGCAGTCATGTGATCAGTGCATGATATAGACGTGAACAGTGCATGATCAGTCTCGTGATCAGTGCATGATAGCCACGTGATCAGTGCATGATCAGTCACCTGATGGTGTATGATCATTCACGTGACCTGTACATGGTAGCTACATGATCATTGCATGATCAGCCACGTGAGTAGTTCATGATAGCCACGTGATCACTGCATGATCAGTCACGTGATCAGTGCATGATCAGTCATGTGACCAGTACATGGTAGCCGCGTGATCATGGCATGATCAGCCACGTGAGCAGTGCATGATAGCCACGCGATCAGTGCATGATCAGACACGAGATCAGTGCATGATCAGTCACGTGATCAGTGCATGATCAGCCACGTGATCAGTGCATGACCAGGCACGTGATCAGTGTATGTCCAGCCAAGTGATCAGTGCATGATAGCCACGTGATCAGTGCATGATCAGTCACGTGATCAGTGCATGATCAGTTATGTGATCAGTGTATGATCAGCCACGCGATCAGTGCATGATCAGCCACATGATCAGTGCATGATCAATTACGTGATCAGTGCATGATCAGTCACGTGACCAGTACATGGTAGCTATGTGATCATTGCCTGATCAGCCACATGTGATCAGTGCATGATAGCCACGTGATCAGTGCATGATAGCCATGATCAGTGCATGATCAGTCATGTGATACGTGTGTGATCAGCCACGTGATCAGTGCATGATATCCACGTGATCAGTGCATGACAGCCACGTGATCAGTGCATGAGAGCCACGGATCAGTGCATGATCAGTCACGTGATACATGTGTGATCAGCCACGTGATCAGTGCATGATGAGCCACGTGATCAGTGCAGGATCAATTACGTGATCAGTGCATGATCAGTCACGTGACCAGTACATGGTTGCTACGTGATCGTGGCATGATCAGCCACGTGAGCAGAGCATGATAGCCACGGTCAGTGCATGATCAGTCACGTGATCAGTACATGATCAGTCACGTGAACAGTGCATGATCATTTACGTGATCTTTGCATGATCAGTCACGTTACCAGTATATGGTTGCCACGTGATCATTCCATGACGAGCCACGTGAGCAGTGCATGATAGCCACGTGATGTGTGCATGAGTTGCGTGAGCAGAGTATGATCAGCCACGTGATCAGTGCATGAGTGCCACGTGATCAGTGCATGATATGTCACGTGACAGGTGTGTGATCAGCCACGTGAACAGTGCATGTTCAGCCACGTGATCAGTGCATGATAGCCACGTGATCAGTGCATGATCAGTTACGTGAGCAGTGCATGATCAGCCACGTGATCAGTGCATGGTCATGACAGCACGAATGAACAGTGCATGATCAGCCACGTGATCAGTGCATGATATCCAAGTGATCAGTGCATGATCATCACGTGATCAGTGTATGATCAGCCACGTGAACAGTGCATGCTCAGTCACGTGATCTGGGCCTGCTGAGCTGCGTGATTACTGTCTGCTCATCTGCTTGACAATTGCCAGCTGAGCTGCACGATTCCTGCCTGTCATCTGCTTGACAATTGCCAGCTGTGCTGCGTAATTCCTGCCTGCTCAGCTGCTTGATTATTGCCAGCTGAGCAGCATGATTCCTCACACCTGAGTTCCATGATTATTGCCTGCTGACTGTTTGATTCGTGCCTACTCAGCTCTTTGTTTATTGCCTCCAGAGGCACATGATCAGTGTATGATAGCAAACATGATCAGCGCATGATCAGTCACATGATCAGCGCCATTAAGTCACGTGATCACTACATGATAGTCATGTGATCAGTCCATGCTCAGTCACGGTATCAGTGCATGATCAGCCACGTGATCAGTGCATGATCTGTCACAAGATTAGTGTATGATCATCCACGTGATCAGTGCACGGGCAGTCATGTGATCAGTGCATGATATAGACGTGAACAGTGCATGATCAGTCTCGTGATCCGTGCATGATAGCCACGTGATCAGTGCATGATCAGTCACCTGATGGGTGTATGATCATTCACGTGACCTGTACATGGTAGCTACATGATCATTGCATGATCAGCCACGAGTAGTTCATGATAGCCACGTGATCACTGCATGATCAGTCACGTGATCAGTGCATGATCAGTCATGTGACCAGTACATGGTAGCTGCGCGATCATGGCATGATCAGCCACGTGAGCAGTGCATGATAGCCACGTGATCAGTGCATGATCAGACACGAGATCAGTGCATGATCAGTCACGTGATCAGTGCATGATCAGCCACGATCAGTGCATGACCAGGCACGGATCAGTGTATGTCCAGCCAAGTGATCAGTGCATGATAGCCACGTGATCAGTGCATGATCAGTCACGTGATCAGTGCATGATCAGTTATGTGATCAGTGTATGATCAGCCACGTGATCAGTGCATGATCAGCCACATGATCAGTGCATGATCAATTACGTGCTCAGTGCATGATCAGTTATGTGACCAGTACATGGTAGTTACGTGATCATTGCCTGATAAGCCACGTGATCAGTGCATGATAGCCACGTGATCAGTGCATGATAGCCACGTGATCAGTGCATGATCAGTCATGTGATACGTGTGATCAGCCACATGATCAGTGCATGATATCCACGTGATCAGTGCATGACAGCCACGTGATCAGTGCATGAGAGCCACGGGATCAGTGCATGATCAGTCACGTGATACATGTGTGATCAGCCACGTGATCAGTGCATGATGAGCCACGTGATCAGTGCAGGATCAATTACGTGATCAGTGCATGATCAGTCACGTGACTACATGGTTGCTACGTGATCGTTGCATGATCAGCCACGTGAGCAGAGCATGATAGCCACGTGGTCAGTGCATGATCAGTCACGTGATCAGTACATGATCAGTCACGTGAACAGTGCATGATCATTTACGTGATCTTTGCATGATCAGTCACGTTACCAGTATATGGTTGCCGTGATCATTCCATGACGAGCCACGGAGCAGTGCATGATAGCCACGTGATGTGTGCATGAGTTACGTGAGCAGAGTATGATCAGCCACGTGATCAGTGCATGAGTGCCACGTGATCAGTGCATGATATGTCACGTGACAGGTGTGTGATCAGCCACGTGAACAGTGCATGTTCAGCCACGTGATCAGTGCATGATAGCCACGTGATCAGTGCATGATCAGTTACGTGAGCAGTGTATGATCAGCCACGTGATCAGTGCATGGTCAGACACGTGAACAGTGTATGATCAGCCACGTGATCAGTGCATGATATCCACGTGATCAGTGCATGATCATCACGTGATCAGTGTATGATCAGCCACGTGAACAGTGCATGCTCAGTCACGTGATCTGGGCCTGCTGAGCTGCGTGATTACTGTCTGCTCATCTGCTTGACAATTGCCAGCTGAGCTGCACGATTCCTGCCTGTCATCTGCTTGACAATTGCCAGCTGTGCTGCGTAATTCCTGCCTGCTCAGCTGCTTGATTATTGCCAGCTGAGCAGCATGATTCCTCACACCTGAGTTCCATGATTATTGCCTGCTGACTGTTTGATTCGTGCCTACTCAGCTCTTTGTTTATTGCCTCCAGAGGCACATGATCAGTGTATGATAGCAAACATGATCAGCGCATGATCAGTCACATGATCAGCGCCATTAAGTCACGTGATCACTACATGATAGTCATGTGATCAGTCCATGCTCAGTCACGGTATCAGTGCATGATCAGCCACGTGATCAGTGCATGATCAGTCATGTGATCAGTGCATGATATAGACGTGAACAGTGCATGATCAGTCGTGATCAGTGCATGATAGCCACGTGATCAGTGCATGATCAGTCACCTGATGGGTGTATGATCATTCACGTGACCTGTACATGGTAGCTACATGATCATTGCATGATCAGCCACGAGTAGTTCATGATAGCCACGTGATCACTGCATGATCAGTCACGTGATCAGTGCATGATCAGTCATGTGACCAGTACATGGTAGCTGCGTGATCATGCATGATCAGCCACGTGAGCAGTGCATGATAGCCACGTGATCAGTGCATGATCAGACACGTGATCAGTGCATGATCAGTCACGTGATCAGTGCATGATCAGCCACGTGATCAGTGCATGACCAGGCACGTGATCAGTGTATGTCCAGCCACGTGATCAGTGCATGATAGCCACATCACATCAGTCACGTGATCAGTGCATGATCAGTTATGTGATCAGTGTATGATCAGCCACGTGATCAGTGCATGATCAGCCACATGATCAGTGCATGATCAATTACGTGATCAGTGCATGATCAGTCACGTGACCAGTACATGGTAGCTACGTGATCATTGCCTGATCAGCCACGTGATCAGTGCATGATAGCCACGTGATCAGTGCATGATAGCCACGTGATCAGTGCATGATCAGTCATGTGATACGCGTGTGATCAGCCACGTGATCAGTGCATGATATCCACGTGATCAGTGCATGACAGCCACGTGATCAGTGCATGAGAGCCACGGGATCAGTGCATGATCAGTCACGTGATACATGTGTGATCAGCCACGTGATCAGTGCATGATGAGCCACGTGATCAGTGCAGGATCAATTACGTGATCAGTGCATGATCAGTCACGTGACCAGTACATGGTTGCTACGTGATCGCATGATCAGCCACGTGAGCAGAGCATGATAGCCACGTGGTCAGTGCATGATCAGTCACGTGATCAGTACATGATCAGTCACGTGAACAGTGCATGATCATTTACGTGATCTTTGCATGATCAGTCACGTTACAGTATATGGTTGCTACGTGATCATTCCATGACGAGCCACGTGAGCAGTGCATGATAGCCACGTGATGTGTGCATGAGTTACGTGAGCAGAGTATGATCAGCCACGTGATCAGTGCATGAGTGCCACGTGATCAGTGCATGATATGTCACGTGACAGGTGTGTGATCAGCCACGTGAACAGTGCATGTTCAGCCACGTGATCAGTGCATGATAGCCACGTGATCAGTGCATGATCAGTTACGTGAGCAGTGTATGATCAGCCACGTGATCAGTGCATGGTCAGACACGTGAACAGTGTATGATCAGCCACGTGATCAGTGCATGATATCCAAGTGATCAGTGCATGATCATCACGTGATCAGTGTATGATCAGCCACGTGAACAGTGCATGCTCAGTCACGTGATCTGGGCCTGCTGAGCTGCGTGATTACTGTCTGCTCATCTGCTTGACAATTGCCAGCTGAGCTGCACGATTCCTGCCTGTCATCTGCTTGACAATTGCCAGCTGTGCTGCGTAATTCCTGCCTGCTCAGCTGCTTGATTATTGCCAGCTGAGCAGCATGATTCCTCACACCTGAGTTCCATGATTATTGCCTGCTGACTGTTTGATTCGTGCCTACTCAGCTCTTTGTTTATTGCCTCCAGAGGCACATGATCAGTGTATGATAGCAAACATGATCAGCGCATGATCAGTCACATGATCAGCGCCATTAAGTCACGTGATCACTACATGATAGTCATGTGATCAGTCCATGCTCAGTCACGGTATCAGTGCATGATCAGCCACGTGATCAGTGCATGATCTGTCACAAGATTAGTGTATGATCATCCACGTGATCAGTGCAGGCAGTCATGTGATCAGTGCATGATATAGACGTGAACAGTGCATGATCAGTCTCGTGATCAGCGCATGATAGCCACGTGATCAGTGCATGATCAGTCACCTGATGGGTGTATGATCATTCACGTGACCTGTACATGGTAGCTACATGATCATTGCATGATCAGCCACGTGAGTAGTTCATGATAGCCACGTGATCACTGCATGATCAGTCACGTGATCAGTGCATGATCAGTCATGTGACCAGTGCATGATAGCCACGTGATCAGTGCATGACCAGCCACCTGATCAGTGTATGATCAGTCACGTGACCAGTACATGGTAGCTGCGTGATCATGGCATGATCAGCCACGTGATCAGTGCATGATAGCCACGTGATCAGTGCATGATCAGTCACGTGATCAGTGCATGATCAGCCACGTGACCAGTATGGTAGCGCGTGATCAGTGCATGATCAGCCACGTGATCAGTGCATGATAGCCACGTGATCAGTGCATGATCAGTCACGTGATCTGTGCATGATCAGTCACGTGATCAGTGCATCAGACACGAGATCAGTGCATGATCAGTCACGTGATCAGTGCATGATCAGCCACGTGATCAGTGCATGACCAGGCACGTGATCAGTGTATGTCCAGCCATGTGATCAGTGCATGATAGCCACGTGATCAGTGCATGATCAGTCACGTGATCAGTGCATGATCAGTTACGTGATCAGTGTATGATCAGCCACGTGATCAGTGCATGATCAGCCACATGATCAGTGCATGATCAATTACGTGATCAGTGCATGATCAGTCACGTGACCAGTACATGGTAGCTACGTGATCATTGCCTGATCAGCCACGTGATCAGTGCATGATAGCCACGTGATCAGTGCATGATAGCCACGCGATCAGTGCATGATCAGTCATGTGATACGTGTGATCAGCCACATGATCAGTGCATGATATTCACGTGATCAGTGCATGATCAGCCACGTGATCAGTGCATGAGAGCCACGGGATCAGTGCATGATCAGTCACGTGATAATGTGTGATCAGCCACGTGATCAGTGCATGATGAGCCACGTGATCAGTGCAGGATCAATTACGTGATCAGTGCATGATCAGTCACGTGACCAGTACATGGTTGCTACGTGATCTGCATGATCAGCCACGAGCAGTGCATGATAGCCACGTGGTCAGTGCATGATCAGTCACGTGATCAGTGCATGATCAGTCACGTGAACAGTGCATGATCATTTACGTGATCCTTGCATGATCAGTCACGTTACCAGTATATGGTTGCTACGCGATCATTCCATGACGAGCCACGTGACAGCATGATAGCCACGTGATGTGTGCATGAGTTACGTGAGCAGAGTATGATCAGTCACGTGATCAGTGCATGATAGCCACGTGATCAGTGTATGATCAGTCACGTGATCAGTGCATGATCAGCCACGTGATCAGTGCATGATATGTCACGTGACAGTGTGTGATCAGCCACGTGAACAGTGCATGTTCAGCCACGTGATCAGTGCATGATAGCCGCGTGATCAGTGCATGATCAGTTACGTGAGCAGTGCATGATCAGCCACGTGATCAGTGCATGGTCAGTCACGTGAGTGTATGATCAGCCACGTGATCAGTGCATGATATCCACGTGATCAGTGCATGATCATCACGTGATCAGTGTATGATCAGCCACGTGAACAGTGCATGCTCAGTCACGTGATCTGGGCCTGCTGAGCTGCGTGATTACTGTCTGCTCATCTGCTTGACAATTGCCAGCTGAGCTGCACGATTCCTGCCTGTCATCTGCTTGACAATTGCCAGCTGTGCTGCGTGATTCCTGCATGCTCAGCTGCTTGATTATTGCCAGCTGAGCAGCATGATTCCTCACACCTGAGTTCCATGATTATTGCCTGCTGACTGTTTGATTCGTGCCTGCTCTTTGTTTATTGCCTCCAGAGGCACATGATCAGTGTATGATAGCAAACATGATCAGCGCATGATCAGTCACATGATCAGCGCCATTAAGTCACGTGATCACTACATGATAGTCACGTGATCAGTCCATGCTCAGTCACGGTATCAGTGCATGATCAGCCACGTGATCAGTGCATGATCTGTCACAAGATTAGTGTATGATCATCCACGTGATCAGTGCATGCAGTCATGTGATCAGTGCATGATATAGACGTGAACAGTGCATGATCAGTCTCGTGATCAGTGCATGATAGCCACGTGATCAGTGCATGATCAGTCACCTGATGGGTGTATGATCATTCACGTGACCTGTACATGGTAGCTACATGATCATTGCATGATCAGCCACGTGAGTAGTGCATGACAGTCACGTGATCAGTGCATGATCAGTCACGTGATCAGTGCATGATCAGTCTGCGTGATCAGTGCATGATAGCCACGTGATCAGTGCATGATCAGTCACGTGATGGGTGTGCATGATCATTCACGTGATCAGTGCATGGTAGCTACGTGATCAGTGCATGATCAGCCACGTGATAGTGCATGATAGCCACGTGATCAGTGCATGATCAGTCACGTGATCAGTGCATGATCAGTCATGTGACCAGTACATGGTAGCTGCGTGATCATGCATGATCAGCCACGTGATCAGTGCATGATAGCCACGATCAGTGCATGATCAGTCACGTGATCAGTGCATGATCAGTCACGTGATCAGTGCATGATCAGACGTGATCAGTGCATGATCAGTCACGTGATCAGTGCATGATCAGCCACGTGATCAGTGCATGATCAGGCACGTGATCAGTGTATGATCAGCCACGTGATCAGTGCATGATAGCCACGTGATCAGTGCATGATCAGTCACGTGATCAGCATGATCAGTCACGTGATCAGTGCATGATCAGCCACGTGATCAGTGCATGATGCAGCACGATCAGTGCATGATCAGCCACGTGATCAGTGCATGATCAGTCACGTGACCAGTACATGGTAGCCGTGATCATTGCATGATCAGCCACGTGATCAGTGCATGATAGCCACGTGATCAGTGCATGATAGCCACGTGATCAGTGCATGATCAGTCATGTGATACGTGATCAGCCACGTGATCAGTGCATGATATCCACGTGATCAGTGCATGACAGCCACGTGATCAGTGCATGAGAGCCACGTGATCAGTGCATGATCAGTCACGTGACATGTGTGATCAGCCATGTGATCAGTGCATGATGAGCCACGTGATCAGTGCATGATCAATTACGTGATCAGTGCATGATCAGTCACGTGACCAGTACATGGTTGCTACGTGATCGTTGCATGATCAGCCACGTGAGCAGTGCATGATAGCCACGTGATCAGTGCATGATCAGTCACGCGATCAGTACATGATCAGTCACGTGAACAGTGCATGATCATTTACGTGATCTTTGCATGATCAGTCACGTGACCAGTATATGCGTTGCTATGTGATCACCATGATCAGCCACGTGATAGTGCATGATAGCCACGTGATGCAGTAGTATGATCAGCCATGATCAGTGCATGATCAGCCACGTGATCAGTGCATGATATGTCACGTGACAGGTGTGTGATCAGCCACGTGAACAGTGCATGTTCAGCCACGTGATCAGTGCATGATAGCCACGTGATCAGTGCATGATCAGTTACGTGAGCAGTGTATGATCAGCCACGTGATCAGTGCATGGTCAGACACGTGAACAGTATGATCAGCCACGTGATCAGTGCATGATATCCAAGTGATCAGTGCATGATCATCACGTGATCAGTGTATGATCAGCCACGTGAACAGTGCATGCTCAGTCACGTGATCTGGGCCTGCTGAGCTGCGTGATTACTGTCTGCTCATCTGCTTGACAATTGCCAGCTGAGCTGCACGATTCCTGCCTGTCATCTGCTTGACAATTGCCAGCTGTGCTGCGTAATTCCTGCCTGCTCAGCTGCTTGATTATTGCCAGCTGAGCAGCATGATTCCTCACCTGAGTTCCATGATTATTGCCTGCTGACTGTTTGATTCGTGCCTACTCAGCTCTTTGTTTATTGCCTCCAGAGGCACATGATCAGTGTATGATAGCAAACATGATCAGCGCATGATCAGTCACATGATCAGCGCCATTAAGTCACGTGATCACTACATGATAGTCATGTGATCAGTCCATGCTCAGTCACGGTATCAGTGCATGATCAGCCACGTGATCAGTGCATGATCTGTCACAAGATTAGTGTATGATCATCCACGTGATCAGTGCACAGGCAGTCATGTGATCAGTGCATGATATAGACGTGATCAGTGCATGATCAGTCACCTGATGGGTGTATGATCATTCACGTGACCTGTACATGGTAGCTACATGATCATTGCATGATCAGCCACGTGAGTAGTGCATGATAGCCACGTGATCACTGCATGATCAGTCACGTGATCAGTGCATGATCAGTCATGTGACCAGTACATGGTAGCTGCGTGATCATGGCATGATCAGCCACGTGAGCAGTGCATGATAGCCACGTGATCAGTGCATGATCAGACACGTGATCAGTGCATGATCAGTCACGTGATCAGTGCATGATCAGGCACGTGATCAGTGCATGTCAGCCAAGTGATCAGTGCATGATAGCCACGTGATCAGTGCATGATCAGTCACGTGATCAGTGCATGATCAGTCATGTGATCAGTGCATGATCAGCCACGTGATCAGTGCATGATCAGCCACGTGATCAGTGCATGATCAATTACGTGATCAGTGCATGATCAGTCACGTGACCAGTACATGGTAGCTACGTGATCATTGCATGATCAGCCACGTGATCAGTGCATGATAGCCACGTGATCAGTGCATGATCAGTCACGTGATCAGTGCATGATCAGCCACGTGATCAGTGCATGATCAGCCACGTGATCAGTGCATGATCAGTCACGTGATCAGTGCATGATCAGCCACGTGATCAGTGCATGATCAGCCACGGATCAGTGCATGATCAGTCACGTGACATGATCAGCCACGTGATCAGTGCATGATCAGCCACGTGATCAGTGCATGATCAGCCACGTGATCAGTGCATGATCAGTCACGTGATCAGTGCATGATCAGTTACGTGATCAGTGCATGATCACGTGATCAGTGCATGATCAGCCACGTGATCAGTGCATGATCAGTCACGTGATCAGTGCATGATCAGCCACGTGATCAGTGCATGATCAGCCACGTGATCAGTGCATGATCAGTCACGTGATCAGTGCATGATCAGTCACGTGATCAGTGCATGATCAGCCACGTGACTGTGCGTGCATGATAGCCACGTGATCAGTGCATGATCAGTCACGTGATCAGTGCATGATCAACACGTGATCAGTGCATGATCAGCCACGTGATCAGTGCATGATCAGCCACGTGATCAGTGCATGATCAATTACGTGATCAGTGCATGATCAGTCACGTGATCAGTACATGGTAGCTACGTGATCAGTGCATGATCAGCCACGTGATCAGTGCATGATAGTCACGTGATCAGTGCATGATCAGCCACGTGATCAGTGCATGATCAGTCACGTGATCAGTGCATGATCAGCCACGTGATCAGTGCATGATCAGCCACGTGATCAGTGCATGATCAGCCACGTGATCAGTGCATGATAGCCACGTGATCAGTGCATGATCAGTCACGTGATCAGTGCATGATCAGTTGTGACCTGTGCATGGTAGCTGATCAGTGCATGATCAGCCACGTGATCAGTGCATGATAGCCACGTGATCAGTGCGATAGCCACGTGATCAGTGCATGATCAGTCACGCAGTGCATGATCAGTCACGTGATCAGTGCATGGTAGCCACGTGATCATTGCATGATCAGCCACGTGATCAGCATGATAGCCACGTGATCAGTGCATGATCAGCCACGTGATCAGTGCATGATCAGTTACGTGATCAGTGCATGATCAGTCACGTGACCAGTACATGATAGCCACGTGATCAGTGCATGATAGCCACGTGATCAGTGCATGATCAGCCACGTGATCAGTGCATGATCAGCCACGTGATCAGTGCATGATATCCACGTGATCAGTGCATGATCAGCCACGTGATCAGTGCATGATAGCCACGTGATCAGTGCATGATCAGTCACGTGATACATGTGTGATCAGCCACGTGATCAGTGCATGATCAGCCACGTGATCAGTGCATGATCAATCACGTGATCAGTGCATGATCAGTCACGTGACCAGTACATGGTAGCTACGTGATCATGCATGATCAGCCACGTGAGCAGTGCATGATAGCCACGTGATCAGTGCATGATCAGTCACGTGATCAGTGCATGATCAGTCACGTGATCAGTGCATGATCATTTACGTGATCAGTGCATGATCAGTCACGTGACCAGTATATGGTTGCTACGTGATCATTCCATGACAGCCACGTGAGCAGTGCATGATAGCCACGTGATGAGTGCATGAGTTACGTGATCAGTGTATGATCAGCCACGTGATCAGTGCATGAGTCAGCCAGTGATCAGTGCATGATAGTCACGTGACAGTGTGTGATCAGCCACGTGATCAGTGCATGATCAGCCACGTGATCAGTGCATGATAGCCACGTGATCAGTGCATGATCAGTCACGTGAGCAGTGTATGATCCACGTGATCAGTGCATGATATCCACGTGATCAGTGCATGACAGCCACGTGATCAGTGCATGAGAGCCACGTGATCAGTGCATGATCAGTCACGTGATACATGTGTGATCAGCCACGTGATCAGTGCATGATGAGCCACGTGATCAGTGCAGATCAATTACGTGATCAGTGCATGATCAGTCACGTGACCAGTACATGGTTGCTACGTGATCGTTGCATGATCAGCCACGTGAGCAGAGCATGATAGCCACGTGTCAGTGCATGATCAGTCACGTGATCAGTACATGATCAGTCACGTGAACAGTGCATGATCATTTACGTGATCTTGCATGATCAGTCACGTGACCAGTATATGGTTGCTACGTGATCATTCCATGACGAGCCACGTGAGCAGTGCATGATAGCCACGTGATGTGTGCATGAGTTACGTGAGCAGAGTATGATCAGCCACGTGATCAGTGCATGAGTGCCACGTGATCAGTGCATGATATGTCACGTGACAGTGTGTGATCAGCCACGTGAACAGTGCATGTTCAGCCACGTGATCAGTGCATGATAGCCACGTGATCAGTGCATGATCAGTTACGTGAGCAGTGTATGATCAGCCACGTGATCAGTGCATGGTCAGACACGTGAACAGTGTATGATCAGCCACGTGATCAGTGCATGATATCCAAGTGATCAGTGCATGATCATCACGTGATCAGTGTATGATCAGCCACGTGAACAGTGCTCAGTCACGTGATCTGGGCCTGCTGAGCTGCGATTACTGTCTGCTCATCTGCTTGACAATTGCCAGCTGAGCTGCACGATTCCTGCCTGTCATCTGCTTGACAATTGCCAGCTGTGCTGCGTAATTCCTGCCTGCTCAGCTGCTTGATTATTGCCAGCTGAGCAGCATGATTCCTCACACCTGAGTTCCATGATTATTGCCTGCTGACTGTTTGATTCGTGCCTACTCAGCTCTTTGTTTATTGCCTCCAGAGGCACATGATCAGTGTATGATAGCAAACATGATCAGCGCATGATCAGTCACATGATCAGCGCCATTAAGTCACGTGATCACTACATGATAGTCATGTGATCAGTCCATGCTCAGTCACGGTATCAGTGCATGATCAGCCACGT
The DNA here is from genome assembly GCF_032452875.1 of Bos javanicus. Classification (NCBI taxonomy): domain Eukaryota; kingdom Metazoa; phylum Chordata; class Mammalia; order Artiodactyla; family Bovidae; genus Bos; species Bos javanicus. The sequence goes on from NW_026894556.1 coordinate 54,092, forward strand.
GATCAGTGCATGATCTGTCACAAGATTAGTGTATGATCATCCACGTGATCAGTGCATGAGCAGTCATGTGATCAGTGCATGATATAGACGTGAACAGTGCATGATCAGTCGTGATCAGTGCATGATAGCCACGTGATCAGTGCATGATCAGTCACCTGATGGGTGTATGATCATTCACGTGACCTGTACATGGTAGCTACATGATCATTGCATGATCAGCCACGTGAGTAGTTCATGATAGCCACGTGATCAGTGCATGATCAGTCACGTGATCAGTGCATGATCAGTCATGTGACCAGTACATGGTAGCTGCGTGATCATGGCATGATCAGCCACGTGAGCAGTGCATGATAGCCACGTGATCAGTGCATGATCAGACACGTGATCAGTGCATGATCAGTCACGTGATCAGTGCATGATCAGCCACGTGATCAGTGCATGATCAGGCACGTGATCAGTGTATGTCAGCCAAGTGATCAGTGCATGATAGCCACGTGATCAGTGCATGATCAGTCACGTGATCAGTGCATGATCAGTTAGGTGATCAGTGTATGATCAGCCACGTGATCAGTGCATGATCAGCCACGTGATCAGTGCATGATCAATTACGTGATCAGTGCATGATCAGTCACGTGACAGTACATGGTAGCTACGTGATCATTGCATGATCAGCCACGTGATCAGTGCATGATAGCCACGTGATCAGTGCATGATAGCCACGTGATCAGTGCATGATCAGTCATGTGATACGTGTGTGATCAGCCACATGATCAGTGCATGATATCCACGTGATCAGTGCATGACAGCCACGTGATCAGTGCATGATAGCCACGTGATCAGTGCATGATCAGTCACGTGATACATGTGTGATCAGCCACGTGATCAGTGCATGATGAGCCACGTGATCAGTGCAGGATCAATTACGTGATCAGTGCATGATCAGTCACGTGACCAGTACATGGTTGCTACGTGATCGTTGCATGATCAGCCACGTGAGCAGAGCATGATAGCCACGTGATCAGTGCATGATCAGTCACGTGATCAGTACATGATCAGTCACGTGAACAGTGCATGATCATTTACGTGATCTTTGCATGATCAGTCACGTACCAGTATATGGTAGCTACGTGATCATTCCATCAGCCACGTGAGCAGTGCATGATAGCCACGTGATGTGTGCATGAGTTACGTGAGCAGAGTATGATCAGCCACGTGATCAGTGCATGAGTGCCACGTGATCAGTGCATGATATGTCACGTGACAGGTGTGTGATCAGCCACGTGAACAGTGCATGTTCAGCCACGTGATCAGTGCATGATAGCCACGTGATCAGTGCATGATCAGTTACGTGAGCAGTGTATGATCAGCCACGTGATCAGTGCATGGTCAGACACGTGAACAGTGTATGATCAGCCACGTGATCAGTGCATGATATCCAAGTGATCAGTGCATGATCATCACGTGATCAGTGTATGATCAGCCACGTGAACAGTGCATGCTCAGTCACGTGATCTGGGCCTGCTGAGCTGCGTGATTACTGTCTGCTCATCTGCTTGACAATTGCCAGCTGAGCTGCACGATTCCTGCCTGTCATCTGCTTGACATTGCCAGCTGTGCTGCGTAATTCCTGCCTGCTCAGCTGCTTGATTATTGCCAGCTGAGCAGCATGATTCCTCACACCTGAGTTCCATGATTATTGCCTGCTGACTGATTCGTGCCTACTCAGCTCTTTGTTTATTGCCTCCAGAGGCACATGATCAGTGTATGATAGCAAACATGATCAGCGCATGATCAGTCACATGATCAGCGCCATTAAGTCACGTGATCACTACATGATAGTCATGTGATCAGTCCATGCTCAGTCACGGTATCAGTGCATGATCAGCCACGTGATCAGTGCATGATCTGTCACATGATTAGTGTATGATCATCCACGTGATCAGTGCATGGGCAGTCATGTGATCAGTGCATGATATAGACGTGATCAGTGCATGATCAGTCTCGTGATCAGTGCATGATAGCCACGTGATCAGTGCATGATCAGTCACCTGATGGGTGTATGATCATTCACGTGACCTGTACATGGTAGCTACATGATCATTGCATGATCAGCCACGTGAGTAGTGCATGATAGCCACGTGATCACTGCATGATCAGTCACGTGATCAGTGCATGATCAGTCATGACCAGTACATGTAGCTGCGTGATCATGCATGATCAGCCACGTGAGCAGTGCATGATAGCCACGTGATCAGTGCATGATCAGACACGATCAGTGCATGATCAGTCACGTGATCAGTGCATGATCAGCCACGTGATCAGTGCATGATCAGCCACGTGATCAGTGCATGATCAGCCACGTGATCAGTGCATGATAGCCACTGATCAGTGCATGATCAGTCACGTGATCAGTGCATGATCAGCCACGTGATCAGTGCATGATCAGCCACGTGATCAGTGCATGATCAGCCACGTGATCAGTGCATGATAGCCACGTGATCAGTGCATGATCATCACGTGATCAGTGTATGATCAGCCACGTGATCAGTGCATGATCAGTCACGTGATCTGTGCATGCTGAGCGTGATTACTGTCTGATCATCTGCTTGACATCCAGCTGAGCTGCACGATTCCTGCCTGTCATCTGCTTGACAATTGCCAGCTGTGCTGCGTAATTCCTGCCTGATCAGCTGCTTGATTATTGCCAGCTGAGCAGCATGATCCCACACCTGAGTTCCATGATTATTGCCTGCTGACTGTTTGATCAGTGCCTACTCAGCTCTTTGTTTATTGCCTCCAGAGGCACATGATCAGTGTATGATAGCAAACATGATCAGTGCATGATCAGTCACATGATCAGCGCATTAAGTCACGTGATCAGTACATGATAGTCGTGATCAGTCCATGCTCAGTCACGTATCAGTGCATGATCAGCCACGTGATCAGTGCATGATCTGTCACAAGATTAGTGTATGATCATCCACGTGATCAGCATGCAGTCATGTGATCAGTGCATGATTAGACGTGATCAGTGCATGATCAGTCACGATCAGTGCATGATCAGTCACGTGATCAGTGCATGATCAGCCACGATCAGCATGATCAGCCACATGATCAGTGCATGATCAATGTGATCAGTGCATGATCAGTCACGTGATCAGTGCATGATAGCCACGTGATCAGTGCATGATCAGCCACGTGATCAGTGCATGATAGCCACGTGATCAGTGCATGATCAGCCACGTGATCAGTGCATGATCAGCCACGTGATCAGTGCATGATCAGTCACGTGATCAGTGCATGATCAGTCACGTGATCAGCATGATAGCCACGTGATCAGTGCATGATCAGCCACGTGATCAGTGCATGATAGCCACGTGATCAGTGCATGATCAGTCACGTGATCAGTGCATGATCAGTCACGTGATCAGTGCATGATCAGCCACGTGATCAGTGCATGATCAGCCACGTGATCAGTGCATGATCAATTACGTGATCAGTGCATGATCAGTCACGTGACCAGTACATGGTAGCTACGTGATCATTGCATGATCAGCCACGTGATCAGTGCATGATAGCCACGTGATCAGTGCATGATAGCCACGTGATCAGTGCATGATCAGTCATGTGATACGTGTGATCAGCCACGTGATCAGTGCATGATATCCACGTGATCAGTGCATGACAGCCACGTGATCAGTGCATGAGAGCCACGTGATCAGTGCATGATCAGTCACGTGATACGTGTGATCAGCCACGTGATCAGTGCATGATGAGCCACGTGATCAGTGCAGGATCAATTACGTGATCAGTGCATGATCAGTCACGTGACCAGTACATGGTTGCTACGTGATCGTTGCATGATCAGCCACGTGAGCAGAGCATGATAGCCACGTGATCAGTGCATGATCAGTCACGTGATCAGTACATGATCAGTCACGTGAACAGTGCATGATCATTTACGTGATCTTTGCATGATCAGTCACGTGACCAGTATATGGTTGCTGCGTGATCATTCCATGACGAGCCACGTGAGCAGTGCATGATAGCCACGTGTGTGCATGAGTTACGTGAGCAGAGTATGATCAGCCACGTGATCAGTGCATGAGTGCCACGTGATCAGTGCATGATATGTCACGTGACAGGTGTGTGATCAGCCACGTGAACAGTGCATGTTCAGCCACGTGATCAGTGATAGCCACGTGATCAGTGTATGATCAGCCACGTGATCAGTGCATGGTCAGACACGTGAACAGTGTATGATCAGCCACGTGATCAGTGCATGATATCCAAGTGATCAGTGCATGATCATCACGTGATCAGTGTATGATCAGCCACGTGAACAGTGCATGCTCAGTCACGTGATCTGGGCCTGCTGAGCTGCGTGATTACTGTCTGCTCATCTGCTTGACAATTGCCAGCTGAGCTGCACGATTCCTGCCTGTCATCTGCTTGACAATTGCCAGCTGTGCTGCGTAATTCCTGCCTGCTCAGCTGCTTGATTATTGCCAGCTGAGCAGCATGATTCCTCACACCTGAGTTCCATGATTATTGCCTGCTGACTGTTTGATTCGTGCCTACTCAGCTCTTTGTTTATTGCCTCCAGAGGCACATGATCAGTGTATGATAGCAAACATGATCAGCGCATGATCAGTCACATGATCAGCGCCATTAAGTCACGTGATCACTACATGATAGTCATGTGATCAGTCCATGCTCAGTCACGGTATCAGTGCATGATCAGCCACGTGATCAGTACATGATCTGTCACAAGATTAGTGTATGATCATCCACGTGATCAGTGCACGGGCAGTCATGTGATCAGTGCATGATATAGACGTGATCAGTGCATGATCAGTCACGTGATCAGTGCATGTTCAGTCATGTGATCAGTGTATGATCAGCCACGTGATCAGTGCATGATCAGCCACGTGATCAGTGCATGATCAGCCACGTGATCAGTGCATGATCAGTCACGTGACCAGTACATGATAGTCACGTGATCACTGCATGATCAGCCACGTGATCAGCATGATCAGCTCACGTGATCAGTGCATGATCAGTCACGTGATCAGTGCATGATCAGTCACGTGATCAGTGCATGATCAGCCACGTGATCAGTGCATGATCAGCCACATGACAGTGCATGATCAGCCACGTGATCAGTGCATGATCAGTCACGTGATCAGTACATGGAAGCACGTGATCAGTGCATGATCAGCCACGTGATCAGTGCATGATAGCCACGTGATCAGTGCATGATCAGCTCACGTGATCAGTGCATGATCAGCCACGTGATCAGTGCATGATCAGCCACGTGATCAGTGCATGATCAATTACGTGATCAGTGCATGATCAGTCACGTGATCAGTGCATGATCAGTCACGTGATCAGTGCATGATCAGCCACGATCAGTGCATGATAGCCACGTGATCAGTGCATGATCAGCCACGTGATCAGTGCATGATCAATCACGCATCAGTGCATGATCAGTTACGTGAGCAGTGTATGATCAGCCACGTGCGGATCAGTGCATGATCAGACACGTGAACAGTGTATGATCAGCCACGTGATCAGTGCATGATATCCAAGTGATCAGTGCATGATCATCACGTGATCAGTGCATGATCAGCCACGTGAACAGTGCATGCTCAGTCACGTGATCTGGGCCTGCTGAGCTGCGTGATTACTGTCTGCTCATCTGCTTGACAATTGCCAGCTGAGCTGCACGATTCCTGCCTGTCATCTGCTTGACAATTGCCAGCTGTGCTGCGTAATTCCTGCCTGCTCAGCTGCTTGATTATTGCCAGCTGAGCAGCATGATTCCTCACACCTGAGTTCCATGATTATTGCCTGCTGACTGTTTGATTCGTGCCTACTCAGCTCTTTGTTTATTGCCTCCAGAGGCACATGATCAGTGTATGATAGCAAACATGATCAGCGCATGATCAGTCACATGATCAGCGCCATTAAGTCACGTGATCACTACATGATAGTCATGTGATCAGTCCATGCTCAGTCACGGTATCAGTGCATGATCAGCCACGTGATCAGTGCATGATCTGTCACAGATTAGTGTATGATCATCACGTGATCAGTGCATGGGCAGTCATGTGATCAGTGCATGATATAGACGTGATCAGTGCATGACAGTGTCCTGTGATCAGTGCATGAGAGCCACGGATCAGTGCATGATCAGTCACGTGACCAGTACATGGTAGCTACGTGATCATTGCATGATCAGCCACGTGATCAGTGCATGATAGCCACGTGATCAGTGCATGATCAGTCACGTGATCAGTGCATGATCAGCCACGTGATCAGTGCATGATAGCCACGTGATCAGTGCATGATCAGCCACGTGATCAGTGCATGATAGCCACGTGATCAGTGTGCATCAGTCACGTGATCAGTGCATGATCAGCCACGTGATCAGTGCATGAATGCCACGTGATCAGTGCATGATAGCCACGTGATCAGTGCATGATCAGCCACGTGATCAGTGCATGATCAGTCACGTGATCAGTGCATGATCAGCCAACGTGATCAGTGCATGATCAGCCACGTGATCAGTGCATGATCAATTACGTGATCAGTGCATGATCAGTCACGTGACCAGTACATGGTTGCTACGTGATCGTGCATGATCAGCCACGTGAGCAGAGCATGATAGCCACGTGATCAGTGCATGATCAGTCACGTGATCAGTACATGATCAGTCACGTGAACAGTATGATCATTTACGTGATCTTTGCATGATCAGTCACGTGACCAGTATATGGTTGCTACGTGATCATTCCATGATGAAGCCACGTGAGCAGTGCATGATAGCCACGTGATGTGTGCATGAGTTACGTGAGCAGAGTATGATCAGCCAAGTGATCAGTGCATGAGTGCCACGTGATCAGTGCATGATATGTCACGTGACAGGTGTGTGATCAGCCACGTGAACAGTGCATGTTCAGCCACGTGATCAGTGCATGATAGCCACGTGATCAGTGCATGATCAGCCACGTGATCAGTGCATGGTCAGACATGAACAGTGTATGATCAGCCACGTGATCAGTGCATGATATCCAAGTGATCAGTGCATGATCATCACGTGATCAGTGTATGATCAGCCACGTGAACAGTGCATGCTCAGTCACGTGATCTGGGCCTGCTGAGCTGCGTGATTACTGTCTGCTCATCTGCTTGACAATTGCCAGCTGAGCTGCACGATTCCTGCCTGTCATCTGCTTGGCAATTGCCAGCTGTGCTGCGTAATTCCTGCCTGCTCAGCTGCTTGATTATTGCCAGCTGAGCAGCATGATTCCTCACACCTGAGTTCCATGATTATTGCCTGCTGACTGTTTGATTCGTGCCTACTCAGCTCTTTGTTTATTGCCTCCAGAGGCACATGATCAGTGTATGATAGCAAACATGATCAGCGCATGATCAGTCACATGATCAGCGCCATTAAGTCACGTGATCACTACATGATAGTCATGTGATCAGTCCATGCTCAGTCACGGTATCAGTGCATGATCAGCCACGTGATCAGTGCATGATCTGTCACAAGATTAGTGTATGATCATCCACGTGATCAGTGCACGGGCAGTCATGTGATCAGTGCATGATATAGACGTGAACAGTGCATGATCAGTCTCGCGATCAGTGCATGATAGCCACGTGATCAGTGCATGATCAGTCACCTGATGGGTGTATGATCATTCACGTGACCTGTACATGGTAGCTACATGATCATTGCATGATCAGCCACGTGAGTAGTTCATGATAGCCACGTGATCACTGCATGATCAGTCACGTGATCAGTGCATGATCAGTCATGTGACCATACATGTAGCTGCGTGATCATGGCATGATCAGCCACGTGAGCAGTGCATGATAGCCACGTGATCAGTGCATGATCAGACATGAGATCAGTGCATGATCAGTCACGTGATCAGTGCATGATCAGCCACGTGATCAGTGCATGACCAGGCACGTGATCAGTGTATGTCCAGCCACGTGATCAGTGCATGATAGCCACGTGATCAGTGCATGATCAGTCACGTGATCAGTGCATGATCAGTTATGTGATCAGTGATCAGCCACGTGATCAGTGCATGATCAGCCACGTGATCAGTGCATGATCAATTACGTGCTCAGTGCATGATCAGTTACGTGACCAGTACATGGTAGCTACGTGATCATTGCATGATCAGCCACGTGATCAGTGCATGATAGCCACGTGATCAGTGCATGACAGCACGTGATCAGTGCATGATCAGTCATGTGATACGTGTGTGATCAGCCACGTGATCAGTGCATGATATCCACGTGATCAGTGCATGACAGCCACGTGATCAGTGCATGAGAGCCACGGATCAGTGCATGATCAGTCACGTGATATGTGTGATCAGCCACGTGATCAGTGCATGATGAGCCACGTGATCAGTGCATGATCAATTACGTGATCAGTGCATGATCAGTCACGTGATCAGTGCATGGTAGCTACGTGATCAGTGCATGATCAGCCACGTGATCAGTGCATGAGCCACGTGATCAGTGCATGATCAGTCACGTGATCAGTGCATGATCAGCCACGTGAACAGTGCATGCTCAGTCACGTGATCTGGTCCTGCTGAGCTGCGTGATTGTCTGCTCATCTGCTTGACAATTGCCAGCTGAGCTGCACGATTCCTGCCTGTCATCTGCTTGACAATTGCCAGCTGTGCTGCGTAATTCCTGCCTGCTCAGCTGCTTGATTATTGCCAGCTGAGCAGCATGATTCCTCACACCTGAGTTCCATGATTATTGCCTGCTGACTGTTTGATTCGTGCCTACTCAGCTCTTTGTTTATTGCCTCCAGAGGCACATGATCAGTGTATGATAGCAAACATGATCAGCGCATGATCAGTCACATGATCAGCGCCATTAAGTCACGTGATCACTACATGATAGTCATGTGATCAGTCCATGCTCAGTCACGGTATCAGTGCATGATCAGCCACGTGATCAGTGCATGATCTTCGTCAAGATTAGTGTATGATCATCCACGTGATCAGTGCATGGGCAGTCATGTGATCAGTGCATGATATAGACGTGAACAGTGCATGATCAGTCTCGTGATCAGTGCATGATCAGCCACGTGATCAGTGCATGATCAGTCACCTGATCAGCATGCATGATCAGTCACGTGACCAGTACATGGTAGCTACGTGATCATTGCATGATCAGCCACGTGATCAGTGCATGATAGCCACGTGATCAGTGCATGATCAGTCACGTGATCAGTGCATGATCAGCCACGTGATCAGTGCATGATCACCACGTGATCAGTGCATGATCAGTCAGTGACCAGTACATGCGGCAGCTACGTGATCATTGCATGATCAGCCACGTGATCAGTGCATGATAGCCGTGATCAGTGCATGATCAGTCATGTGATCAGTGTATGATCAGCCACGTGATCAGTGCATGATCAGCCATGATCAGTGCATGATCAATTACGTGATCAGTGCATGATCAGTCACGTGATCAGCAATGTGATAGCCGTGATCATTGCATGATCAGCCACGTGATCAGTGCATGATAGCCACGTGATCAGTGCATGATAGCCATGATCAGTGCATGATCATGCGTCACGTGATCAGTGCATGATCAGCCACGTGATCAGTGCATGATAGCCACGCATGATCAGTGCACAGATGAGCCACGGATCAGTGCATGATCAGTCACGTGATACATGTGTGATCAGCCACGTGATCAGTGCATGATGAGCCACGTGATCAGTGCAGGATCACGTGATCAGTGCATGATCAGTCACGTGACCAGTACATGGTTGCTACGTGATCATTGCATGATCAGCCACGTGAGCAGTGCATGATAGCCACGTGGTCAGTGCATGATCAGTCACGTGATCAGTACATGATCAGTCGTGAACAGTGCATGATCATTTACGTGATCTTTGCATGATCAGTCACGTGACCAGTATATGGTTGCTACGTGATTTCCATGATGAGCCACGTGAGCAGTGCATGATAGCCACGTGATGTGTGCATGAGTCACGTGAGCAGTGTATGATCAGCCACGTGATCAGTGCATGAGTGCCACGTGATCAGTGCATGATATGTCACGTGACAGTGTGATCAGCCACGTGATCAGTGCATGATCAGCCACGTGATCAGTGCATGATCAGCCACGTGATCAGTGTATGATCAGCCACGTGATCAGTGCATGGTCAGACACGTGAACAGTGTATGATCAGCCACGTGATCAGTGCATGATATCCAAGTGATCAGTGCATGATCATCACGTGATCAGTGTATGATCAGCCACGTGAACAGTGCATGCTCAGTCACGTGATCTGGGCCTGCTGAGCTGCGTGATTACTGTCTGCTCATCTGCTTGACAATTGCCAGCTGAGCTGCACGATTCCTGCCTGTCATCTGCTTGACAATTGCCAGCTGTGCTGCGTAATTCCTGCCTGCTCAGCTGCTTGATTATTGCCAGCTGAGCAGCATGATTCCTCACACCTGAGTTCCATGATTATTGCCTGCTGACTGTTTGATTCGTGCCTACTCAGCTCTTTGTTTATTGCCTCCAGAGGCACATGATCAGTGTATGATAGCAAACATGATCAGCGCATGATCAGTCACATGATCAGCGCCATTAAGTCACGTGATCACTACATGATAGTCATGTGATCAGTCCATGCTCAGTCACGTATCAGTGCATGATCAGCCACGTGATCAGTGCATGATCTGTCACAAGATTAGTGTATGATCATCCACGTGATCAGTGCATGGGCAGTCATGTGATCAGTGCATGATATAGACGTGATCAGTGCATGATCAGTCTCGTGATCAGTGCATGATAGCTACGTGATCAGTGCATGATCAGCCACGTGATCAGTGCATGATCAGTCACGTGATCAGTGTATGATCAGTCACGTGATCAGCATGATCAGTCACGTGATCAGTACATGGTAGCCACGTGATCATTGCATGATCAGCCACGTGATCAGTGCATGATCAGCCACGTGATCAGTGCATGATAGCCACGTGATCAGTGCATGATCAGCCACGTGATCAGTGCATGATCAGCCACGTGATCAGTGCATGATCAGTCACGTGATCAGTGCATGAAGCCACGTGATCAGTGCATGATCAGCCACGTGATCAGTGCATGATAGCCACGTGATCAGTGCATGATCAGTCACGTGATCAGTGCATGATCAGTTACGTGATCAGTGTATGATCAGCCACGTGATCAGTGCATGATCAGCCACGTGATCAGTGCATGATCAATTACGTGATCAGTGCATGATCAGTCACGTGACCAGTACATGGTAGCACGTGATCATTGCATGATCAGCCACGTGATCAGTGCATGATAGCCACGTGATCAGTGCATGATCAGCCACGTGATCATGATGACAGTCACGTGATCAGCATGATCAGCCACGTGATCAGTGCATGATCAGTCACGTGATCAGCATGATCAGCCACGTGATCAGTGCATGACAGTCACGATCAGTGCATGATACACGTGAGCAGTGTGATCAGCCACGTGATCAGTGCATGATCAGCCACGTGACAGTGATCAATCACGTGATCAGTGCATGATCAGTTACGTGAGCTGTGTATGATCAGCCACGTGATCAGTGCATGATCAGACACGTCAACAGTGTATGATCAGCCATGATCAGTGCATGATATCCAAGTGATCAGTGCATGATCATCACGTGATCAGTGTATGATCAGCCACGTGAACAGTGCATGCTCAGTCACGTGATCTGGGCCTGCTGAGCTGCGTGATTACTGTCTGCTCATCTGCTTGACAATTGCCAGCTGAGCTGCACGATTCCTGCCTGTCATCTGCTTGACAATTGCCAGCTGTGCTGTAATTCCTGCCTGCTCAGCTGCTTGATTATTGCCAGCTGAGCAGCATGATTCCTCACACCTGAGTTCCATGATTATTGCCTGCTGATGTTTGATTCGTGCCTACTCAGCTCTTTGTTTATTGCCTCCAGAGGCACATGATCAGTGTATGATAGCAAACATGATCAGCGCATGATCAGTCACATGATCAGCGCCATTAAGTCACGTGATCACTACATGATAGTCATGTGATCAGTCCATGCTCAGTCACGCATCAGTGCATGATCAGCCACGTGATCAGTGCATGATCTGTCACATGATTAGTGTATGATCATCCACGTGATCAGTGCATGGCAGTCATGTGATCAGTGCATGATATAGACGTGATCAGTGCATGATCAGTCACGTGATCAGTGCATGAGAGCCACGGATCAGTGCATGATCAGTCACGTGACCAGTACATGGTAGCTACGTGATCATTGCATGATCAGCCACGTGATCAGTGCATGATAGCCACGTGATCAGCACATGATCAGTCATGTGTCATGCGATCAGCCATGTGATCAGCATGATAGCCATGATCAGTATGATCAGCCACGTGATCAGTGCATGATAGCCACGTGATCAGTGCATGAGTCACGCAGATCAGTGTATGATCAGCCACGTGATCAGTGCATGATCGCCACGTGATCAGTGCATGATAGCCACGCGGTCAGTGCATGATCAGCCACGTGATCAGTGCATGATCAGTCACGTGATCAGTGCATGATCAGCCACGTGATCAGTGCATGATCAGCCACATCAGTGCATGATCAATACGTGATCAGTGCATGATCAGTCACGTGACCAGCATGGTTGCTACGTGATCGGCATGATCAGCCACGGAGAGCATGATAGCCACGTGATCAGTGCATGATCAGTCACGTGATCAGTACATGATCAGTCACGTGAACAGTGCATGATCAGTTCACGTGATCGTGCATGATCAGTCACGTGATCAGTATATGGTAGCCACGTGATCATTCCATGACGAGCCACGTGATCAGTGCATGATAGCCACGTGATGTGTGCATGATGAGTTACGTGAGCAGAGTATGATCAGCCACGTGATCAGTGCATGAGTGCCACGTGATCAGTGCATGATATGTCACGTGACAGGTGCATGATCAGCACGTGATCAGTGCATGTTCAGCCACGTGATCAGTGCATGATAGCCACGTGATCAGTGCATGATCAGCCACGTGATCAGTGCATGGTCAGACACGTGAACAGTGTATGATCAGCCACGTGATCAGTGCATGATATCCAAGTGATCAGTGCATGATCATCACGTGATCAGTGCATGATCAGCCACGTGAACAGTGCATGCTCAGTCACGTGATCTGGGCCTGCTGAGCTGCGTGATTACTGTCTGCTCATCTGCTTGACAATTGCCAGCTGAGCTGCACGATTCCTGCCTGTCATCTGCTTGACAATTGCCAGCTGTGCTGCGTAATTCCTGCCTGCTCAGCTGCTTGATTATTGCCAGCTGAGCAGCATGATTCCTCACACCTGAGTTCCATGATTATTGCCTGCTGACTGTTTTATTCGTGCCTACTCAGCTCTTTGTTTATTGCCTCCAGAGGCACATGATCAGTGTATGATAGCAAACATGATCAGCGCATGATCAGTCACATGATCAGCGCCATTAAGTCACGTGATCACTACATGATAGTCATGTGATCAGTCCATGCTCAGTCACGGTATCAGTGCATGATCAGCCACGTGATCAGTGCATGATCTGTCACATGATTAGTGTATGATCATCCACGTGATCAGTGCATGGGCAGTCATGTGATCAGTGCATGATATAGACGTGATCAGTGCATGATCAGTCTCGTTATCAGTGCATGATCAGTTACGTGATCAGTGCATGATCAGCCACGTGATCAGTGCATGATCAGCCACGTGATCAGTACATGATCAGCTACGTGATCAGTGCATGATCAGTCACGTGATCAGTGCATGATAGCCACGTGATCAGTGCATGATCAGCCACGTGATCAGTGCATGATAGCCACGTGATCAGTGCATGATCAGCCACGTGATCAGTGCATGATCAGCCACGTGATCAGTGCATGATCAGTCACGTGATCAGTGCATGATCAGTCACGTGATCAGTGCATGATAGCCACGTGATCAGTGCATGATCAGCCACGTGATCAGTGCATGATAGCCACGTGATCAGTGCATGATCAGTCACGTGATCAGTGCATGATCAGTCACGTGATCAGTGCATGATCAGCCACGTGATCAGTGCATGATCAGCCACGTGATCAGTGCATGATCAATCACGTGATCAGTGCATGATCAGTCACGTGATCAGTACATGGTAGCTACGTGATCAGTGCATGATCAGCCACGTGATCAGTGCATGATCAGCCACGTGATCAGTGCATGATAGCCACGTGATCAGTGCATGATCAGTCACGTGATCAGTGCATGATCAGCCACGTGATCAGTGCATGATCAGTACGTGATCAGTGCATGATCAGTCACGTGATCAGTGCATGATCAGCCACGTGATCAGTGCATGATCAGCCACGTGATCAGTGCATGATCAGCCACGTGATCAGTGCATGATCAGCCACGTGATCAGTGCATGATCAGTTACGTGATCAGTGCATGATCAGTTACGTGATGCATGATCAGCCACGTGATCAGTGCATGGTCAGACACGTCAACAGTGTATGATCAGCCACGTGATCAGTGCATGATATCCAAGTGATCAGTGCATGATCATCACGTGATCAGTGTATGATCAGCCACGTGAACAGTGCATGCTCAGTCACGTGATCTGGGCCTGCTGAGCTGCGTGATTACTGTCTGCTCATCTGCTTGACAATTGCCAGCTGAGCTGCACGATTCCTGCCTGTCATCTGCTTGACAATTGCCAGCTGTGCTGCGTAATTCCTGCCTGTTCAGCTGCTTGATTATTGCCAGCTGAGCAGCATGATTCCTCACACCTGAGTTCCATGATTATTGCCTGCTGACTGTTTGATTCGTGCCTACTCAGCTCTTTGTTTATTGCCTCCAGAGGCACATGATCAGTGTATGATAGCAAACATGATCAGCGCATGATCAGTCACATGATCAGCGCCATTAAGTCACGTGATCACTACATGATAGTCATGTGATCAGTCCATGCTCAGTCACGGTATCAGTGCATGATCAGCCACGTGATCAGTGCATGATCTGTCACATGATTAGTGTATGATCATCCACGTGATCAGTGCATGGGCAGTCATGTGATCAGTGCATGATATAGACGTGATCAGTGCATGATCAGTCACGTGATCAGTGCATGATAGCCACGTGATCAGTGCATGATCAGTCACGTGACCAGTACATGGTAGCTATGATCATTGCATGATCAGCCACGTGATCAGTGCATGATAGCCACGTGATCAGTGCATGATCAGTCACGTGATCAGTGCATGATCAGCCACGTGATCAGTGCATGATAGCCACGCGATCAGTGCATGATCAGCCACGTGATCAGTGCATGATAGCCACGTGATCAGTGCATGATCAGTTACGTGATCAGTGCATGATCAGCCACGTGATCAGTGCATGATCAGCCACGTGATCAGTGCATGATAGTCACGTGATCAGTGTGTGATCAGTCACGTGATCAGTGCATGATCAGTCACGTGATCAGTGCATGATCAGCCACGTGATCAGTGCATGATCAGCCACGTGATCAGTGCATGATCAATTACGTGATCAGTGCATGATCAGTCACGTGACCAGTACATGGTTGCTACGTGATCGTTGCATGATCAGCCACGTGAGCAGTGCATGATAGCCACGTGATCAGTGCATGATCAGTCACGTGATCAGTACATGATCAGTCACGTGAACAGTGCATGATCATTTACGTGATCAGTGCATGATCAGTCACGTGACCAGTATATGGTTGCTGCGTGATCATTCCATGACGAGCCACGTGAGCAGTGCATGATAGCCACGTGATGTGTGCATGAGTTACGTGAGCAGAGTATGATCAGCCACGTGATCAGTGCATGAGTGCCACGTGATCAGTGCATGATATGTCACGTGACAGGTGTGTGATCCGCCACGTGAACAGTGCATGATCAGCCACGTGATCAGTGCATGATCAGCCACGTGATCAGTGTATGATCAGCCACGTGATCAGTGCATGGTCAGACACGTGAACAGTGTATGATCAGCCACGTGATCAGTGCATGATATCCAAGTGATCAGTGCATGATCATCACGCGATCAGTGTATGATCAGCCACGTGAACAGTGCATGCTCAGTCACGTGATCTGGGCCTGCTGAGCTGCGTGATTACTGTCTGCTCATCTGCTTGACAATTGCCAGCTGAGCTGCACGATTCCTGCCTGTCATCTGCTTGACAATTGCCAGCTGTGCTGCGTAATTCCTGCCTGCTCAGCTGCTTGATTATTGCCAGCTGAGCAGCATGATTCCTCACACCTGAGTTCCATGATTATTGCCTGCTGACTGTTTGATTCGTGCCTACTCAGCTCTTTGTTTATTGCCTCCAGAGGCACATGATCAGTGTATGATAGCAAACATGATCAGCGCATGATCAGTCACATGATCAGCGCCATTAAGTCACGTGATCACTACATGATAGTCATGTGATCAGTCCATGCTCAGTCACGTGTATCAGTGCATGATCAGCCACGTGATCAGTGCATGATCTGTCACATGATTAGTGTATGATCATCCACGTGATCAGTGCATGGGCAGTCATGTGATCAGTGCATGATATAGACGTGATCAGTGCATGATCAGTCTCGTGATCAGTGCATGATAGCCACGTGATCAGTGCATGATCAGTCACCTGATGGGTGTATGATCATTCACGTGACCTGTACATGGTAGCTACATGATCATTGCATGATCAGCCACGTGAGTAGTGCATGATAGCCACGTGATCACTGCATGATCAGTCACGTGATCAGTGCATGATCAGTCATGTGACCAGTACATGGTAGCGTGATCATGGCATGATCAGCCACGTGAGCAGTGCATGATAGCCACGTGATCAGTGCATGATCAGACACGTGATCAGTGCATGATCAGTCACGTGATCAGTGCATGATCAGCCACGTGATCAGTGCATGATCAGGCACGTGATCAGTGCATGTCCAGCCAAGTGATCAGTGCATGATAGCCACGTGATCAGTGCATGATCAGTCACGTGATCAGTGCATGATCAGTTACGTGATCAGTGCATGATCAGCCACGCGATCAGTGCATGATCAGCCACGTGATCAGTGCATGATCAGTTACGTGATCAGTGCATGATCAGTTACGTGATCAGTGCATGGTCAGCTACGTGATCAGTGCATGATCAGCCACGTGATCAGTGCATGATAGCCACGTGATCAGTGCATGATAGCCACGTGATCAGTGCATGATCAGTCACGTGATACGTGTGTGATCAGCCACGTGATCAGTGCATGATAGCCACGTGATCAGTGCATGACAGCCACGTGATCAGTGCATGATAGCCACGTGATCAGTGCATGATCAGTCACGTGATACAGTGTGATGTCAGCCACGTGATCAGTGCATGATAGCCACGTGATCAGTGCATGATCAGTTACGTGATCAGTGCATGATCAGCCACGTGATCAGTGCATGGTCAGCACGTGATCAGTGTATGATCAGCCACGTGATCAGTGCATGATAGCCACGTGATCAGTGCATGATCAGTCACGTGATCAGTGCATGATCAGCCACGTGAACAGTGCATGCTCAGTCACGTGATCTGGTCCTGCTGAGCTGCGTGATTACTGTCTGCTCATCTGCTTGACAATTGCCAGCTGAGCTGCACGATTCCTGCCTGTCATCTGCTTGACAATTGCCAGCTGTGCTGCGTAATTCCTGCCTGCTCAGCTGCTTGATTATTGCCAGCTGAGCAGCATGATTCCTCACAGCTGAGTTCCATGATTATTGCCTGCTGACTGTTTGATTCGTGCCTACTCAGCTCTTTGTTTATTGCCTCCAGAGGCACATGATCAGTGTATGATAGCAAACATGATCAGCGCATGATCAGTCACATGATCAGCGCCATTAAGTCACGTGATCACTACATGATAGTCATGTGATCAGTCATGCTCAGTCACGTGTCAGTGCATGATCAGCCACGTGATCAGTGCATGATCAGTCACATGATCAGTGTATGATCATCCACGTGATCAGTGCATGGGCAGTCATGTGATCAGTGCATGATATAGACGTGATCAGTGCATGATCAGTCACGTGATCAGTGCATGATCAGTTACGTGATCAGTGCATGATCAGCCACGTGATCAGTGCATGATCAGCCACGTGATCAGTGCATGGTCAGCTACGTGATCAGTGCATGATCAGTCACGTGACCAGTACATGGTAGCTACGTGATCATTGCATGATCAGCCACGTGATCAGTGCATGATAGCCACGTGATCAGTGCATGATAGCCACGTGATCAGTGCATGATCAGCCACGTGATCAGTGCATGATCAGTCACGTGATCAGTGCATGATCAGTCACGTGATCAGTGCATGATAGCTACGTGATCAGTGCATGATCAGCCACGTGATCAGTGCATGATAGCCACGTGATCAGTGCATGATCAGTCACGTGATCAGTGCATGATCAGTTACGTGATCAGTGCATGATCAGCCACGTGATCAGTGCATGATCAGCCACGTGATCAGTGCATGATCAATCACGTGATCAGTGCATGATCAGTCACGTGATCAGTACATGATAGCTACGTGATCATTGCATGATCAGCCACGTGATCAGTGCATGATAGCCACGTGATCAGTGCATGATAGCCACGTGATCAGTGCATGATCAGTCATGTGATAGTGTGTGATCAGCCACGTGATCAGTGCATGATAGCCACGTGATCAGTGCATGAGAGCCACGTGATCAGTGCATGATCAGTCACGTGATACATGTGTGATCAGCCACGTGATCAGTGCATGATGAGCCACGTGATCAGTGCATGATCAATTACGTGATCAGTGCATGATCAGTCACGTGACCAGTACATGGTTGCCACGTGATCAGTGCATGATCAGCCACGTGAGCAGTGCATGATAGCCACGTGATCAGTGCATGATCAGTCACGTGATCAGTACATGATCAGTCACGTGAACAGTGCATGATCATTTACGTGATCAGTGCATGATCAGTCACGTGACCAGTATATGGTTGCTACGTGATCATTCCATGATCAGCCACGTGAGCAGTGCATGATAGCCACGTGATGTGTGCATGAGTTACGTGAGCAGAGTATGATCAGCCACGTGATCAGTGCATGAGTGCCACGTGATCAGTGCATGATATGTCACGTGACAGTGTGTGATCAGCCACGTGAACAGTGCATGTTCAGCCACGTGATCAGTGCATGATAGCCACGTGATCAGTGCATGATCAGCCACGTGATCAGTGCATGATCAGACACGTGAACAGTGCATGATCAGCCACGTGATCAGTGCATGATATCCAAGTGATCAGTGCATGATCATCACGTGATCAGTGTGTGATCAGCCACGTGAACAGTGCATGCTCAGTCACGTGATCTGCCTGCTGAGCTGCGTGATTACTGTCTGCTCATCTGCTTGACAATTGCCAGCTGAGCTGCACGATTCCTGCCTGTCATCTGCTTGACAATTGCCAGCTGTGCTGCGTAATTCCTGCCTGCTCAGCTGCTTGATTATTGCCAGCTGAGCAGCATGATTCCTCACACTGAGTTCCATGATTATTGCCTGCTGACTGTTTGATTCGTGCCTACTCAGCTCTTTGTTTATTGCCTCCAGAGGCACATGATCAGTGTATGATAGCAAACATGATCAGCGCATGATCAGTCACATGATCAGTGCCATTAAGTCACGTGATCACTACATGATAGTCATGTGATCAGTCCATGCTCAGTCACGGTATCAGTGCATGATCAGCCACGTGATCAGTGCATGATCTGTCACATGATTAGTGTATGATCATCCACGTGATCAGTGCATGGGCAGTCATGTGATCAGTGCATGATATAGACGTGATCAGTGCATGATCAGTCACGTGATCAGTGCATGATAGCCACGTGATCAGTGCATGATCAGTCACCTGATGGGTGTATGATCATTCACGTGACCTGTACATGGTAGCTACATGATCATTGCATGATCAGCCACGTGAGTAGTGCATGATAGCCACGTGATCAGTGCATGATCAGTCACGTGATCAGTGCATGATCAGTCATGTGACCAGTACATGGTAGCTGCGTGATCATGCATGATCAGCCACGTGAGCAGTGCATGATAGCCACGTGATCAGTGCATGATCAGACACGTGATCAGTGCATGATCAGTCACGTGATCAGTGCATGATCAGCCACGTGATCAGTGCATGATCAGGCACGTGATCAGTGTATGTCAGCCACGTGATCAGTGCATGATAGCCACGTGATCAGTGCATGATCAGCCACGTGATCAGTGCATGATCAGTTACGTGATCAGTGCATGATCAGCCACGTGATCAGTGCATGATCAGCCACATGATCAGTGCATGATCAATTACGTGATCAGTGCATGATCAGTCACGTGACCAGTACATGTAGCACGTGATCATTGCCTGATCAGCCACGTGATCAGTGCATGATAGCCACGTGATCAGTGCATGATAGCCACGTGATCAGTGCATGATCAGTCATGACACGTGTGTGATCAGCCACGTGATCAGTGCATGATATCCACGTGATCAGTGCATGACAGCCACGTGATCAGTGCATGAGAGCCACGTGATCAGTGCATGATCAGTCACGTGATACATGTGTGATCAGCCACGTGATCAGTGCATGATGAGCCACGTGATCAGTGCATGATCAATTACGTGATCAGTGCATGATCAGTCACGTGACCAGTACATGGTTGCTACGTGATCGTTGCATGATCAGCCACGTGAGCAGTGCATGATAGCCACGTGATCAGTGCATGATCAGTCACGTGATCAGTACATGATCAGTCACGTGAACAGTGCATGATCATTTACGTGATCTTGCATGATCAGTCACGTGACCAGTATATGGTTGCTACGTGATCATTCCATGACGAGCCACGTGAGCAGTGCATGATAGCCACGTGATGTGTGCATGACGTGAGCAGAGTATGATCAGCCACGTGATCAGTGCATGAGTGCCACGTGATCAGTGCATGATATGTCACGTGACAGGTGTGTGATCAGCCACGTGAACAGTGCATGTTCAGCCACGTGATCAGTGCATGATAGCCACGTGATCAGTGCATGATCACGTGATCAGTGCATGATCAGACACGTGAACAGTGTATGATCAGCCACGTGATCAGTGCATGATATCCAAGTGATCAGTGCATGATCATCACGTGATCAGTGTATGATCAGCCACGTGAACAGTGCATGCTCAGTCACGTGATCTGGGCCTGCTGAGCTGCGTGATTACTGTCTGCTCATCTGCTTGACAATTGCCAGCTGAGCTGCACGATTCCTGCCTGTCATCTGCTTGACAATTGCCAGCTGCTGCGTAATTCCTGCCTGCTCAGCTGCTTGATTATTGCCAGCTGAGCAGCATGATTCCTCACACCTGAGTTCCATGATTATTGCCTGCTGACTGTTTGATTCGTGCCTACTCAGCTCTTTGTTTATTGCCTCCAGAGGCACATGATCAGTGTATGATAGCAAACATGATCAGCGCATGATCAGTCACATGATCAGCGCCATTAAGTCACGTGATCACTACATGATAGTCATGTGATCAGTCCATGCTCAGTCACGGTATCAGTGCATGATCAGCCACGTGATCAGTGCATGATCTGTCACATGATTAGTGTATGATCATCCACGTGATCAGTGCATGGGCAGTCATGTGATCAGTGCATGATATAGACGTGATCAGTGCATGATCAGTCTCGTGATCAGTGCATGATAGCCACGTGATCAGTGCATGATCAGTCACCTGATGGGTGTATGATCATTCACGTGACCTGTACATGGTAGCTACATGATCATTGCATGATCAGCCACGTGAGTAGTGCATGATAGCCACGTGATCACTGCATGATCAGTCACGTGATCAGTGCATGATCAGTCATGTGACCAGTACATGGTAGCTGCGTGATCATGGCATGATCAGCCACGTGAGCAGTGCATGATAGCCACGTGATCAGTGCATGATCAGTCACGTGATCAGTGCATGATCAGTCACGTGATCAGTGCATGATCAGCCACGTGATCAGTGCATGATCAGGCACGTGATCAGTGTATGATCAGCCACGTGATCAGTGCATGATAGCCACGTGATCAGTGCATGATCAGTCACGTGATCAGTGCATGATCAGTTACGTGATCAGTGCATGATCAGCCACGTGATCAGTGCATGATCAGCCACGTGATCAGTGCATGATCAATTACGTGATCAGTGCATGATCAGTCACGTGATCAGCATGATGTAGCTACGTGATCATTGCATGATCAGCCACGTGATCAGTGCATGATAGCCACGTGATCAGTGCATGATAGCCACGTGATCAGTGCATGATCAGTCATGTGATACGTGTGATCAGCCACGTGATCAGTGCATGATAGCCACGTGATCAGTGCATGACAGCCACGTGATCAGTGCATGATAGCCACGTGATCAGTGCATGATCAGTCACGTGATACATGTGTGATCAGCCACGTGATCAGTGCATGATGAGCCACGTGATCAGTGCATGATCAATTACGTGATCAGTGCATGATCAGTCACGTGACCAGTACATGGTTGCTACGTGATCAGTGCATGATCAGCCACGTGAGCAGTGCATGATAGCCACGTGATCAGTGCATGATCAGTCACGTGATCAGTGCATGATCAGTCACGTGAACAGTGCATGATCATTTACGTGATCTTTGCATGATCAGTCACGTGACCAGTATATGGTTGCTACGTGATCATTCCATGACGAGCCACGTGAGCAGTGCATGATAGCCACGTGATGTGCATGAGTTACGTGAGCAGAGTATGATCAGCCACGTGATCAGTGCATGAGTGCCACGTGATCAGTGCATGATATGTCACGTGACAGGTGTGTGATCAGCCACGTGATCAGTGCATGATCAGCCACGTGATCAGTGCATGATAGCCACGTGATCAGTGCATGATCAGTTACGTGAGCAGTGTATGATCAGCCACGTGATCAGTGCATGATCAGTCACGTGATCAGTGCATGATATACGTGAACAGTGTATGATCAGCCACGTGATCAGTGCATGATATCCAAGTGATCAGTGCATGATCATCACGTGATCAGTGTATGATCAGCCACGTGAACAGTGCATGCTCAGTCACGTGATCTGGGCCTGCTGAGCTGCGTGATTACTGTCTGCTCATCTGCTTGACAATTGCCAGCTGAGCTGCACGATTCCTGCCTGTCATCTGCTTGACAATTGCCAGCTGTGCTGCGTAATTCCTGCCTGCTCAGCTGCTTGATTATTGCCAGCTGAGCAGCATGATTCCTCACACCTGAGTTCCATGATTATTGCCTGCTGACTGTTTGATTCGTGCCTACTCAGCTCTTTGTTTATTGCCTCCAGAGGCACATGATCAGTGTATGATAGCAAACATGATCAGCGCATGATCAGTCACATGATCAGCGCCATTAAGTCACGTGATCACTACATGATAGTCATGTGATCAGTCCATGCTCAGTCACGGTATCAGTGCATGATCAGCCACGTGATCAGTGCATGATCTGTCACAAGATTAGTGTATGATCATCCACGTGATCAGTGCATGGGCAGTCATGTGATCAGTGCATGATATAGACGTGATCAGTGCATGATCAGTCTCGTGATCAGTGCATGATAGCCACGTGATCAGTGCATGATCAGTCACCTGATGGGTGTATGATCATTCACGTGACCTGTACATGGTAGCTACATGATCATTGCATGATCAGCCACGTGAGTAGTGCATGATAGCCACGTGATCACTGCATGATCAGTCACGTGATCAGTGCATGATCAGTCATGTGACCAGTACATGGTAGCTGCGTGATCATGGCATGATCAGCCACGTGAGCAGTGCATGATAGCCACGTGATCAGTGCATGATCAGACACGTGATCAGTGCATGATCAGTCACGTGATCAGTGCATGATCAGCCACGTGATCAGTGCATGATCAGGCACGTGATCAGTGTATGTCAGCCATGATCAGTGCATGATAGCCACGTGATCAGTGCATGATCAGTCACGTGATCAGTGCATGATCAGTTATGTGATCAGTGTATGATCAGCCACGTGATCAGTGCATGATCAGCCACATGATCAGTGCATGATCAATTACGTGATCAGTGCATGATCAGTCACGTGACCAGTACATGGTAGCTACGTGATCATTGCATGATCAGCCACGTGATCAGTGCATGATAGCCACGTGATCAGTGCATGATAGCCACGTGATCAGTGCATGATCAGTCATGATACGTGTGATCAGCCACATGATCAGTGCATGATATCCACGTGATCAGTGCATGACAGCCACGTGATCAGTGCATGAGAGCCACGTGATCAGTGCATGATCAGTCACGTGATACATGTGTGATCAGCCACGTGATCAGTGCATGATGAGCCACGTGATCAGTGCATGATCAATTACGTGATCAGTGCATGATCAGTCACGTGACCAGTACATGGTTGCTACGTGATCGTTGCATGATCAGCCACGTGAGCAGTGCATGATAGCCACGTGATCAGTGCATGATCAGTCACGTGATCAGTACATGATCAGTCACGTGAACAGTGCATGATCATTTACGTGATCTTTGCATGATCAGTCACGTGACCAGTATATGGTTGCTACGTGATCATTCCATGACGAGCCACGTGAGCAGTGCATGATAGCCACGTGATGTGTGCATGAGTTACGTGAGCAGAGTATGATCAGCCACGTGATCAGTGCATGAGTGCCACGTGATCAGTGCATGATATGTCACGTGACAGGTGTGTGATCAGCCACGTGAACAGTGCATGTTCAGCCACGTGATCAGTGCATGATAGCCACGTGATCAGTGCATGATCAGTTACGTGAGCAGTGTATGATCAGCCACGTGATCAGTGCATGGTCAGACACGCGAACAGTGTATGATCAGCCACGTGATCAGTGCATGATATCCAAGTGATCAGTGCATGATCATCACGCGATCAGTGTATGATCAGCCACGTGAACAGTGCATGCTCAGTCACGTGATCTGGGCCTGCTGAGCTGCGTGATTACTGTCTGCTCATCTGCTTGACAATTGCCAGCTGAGCTGCACGATTCCTGCCTGTCATCTGCTTGACAATTGCCAGCTGTGCTGCGTAATTCCTGCCTGCTCAGCTGCTTGATTATTGCCAGCTGAGCAGCATGATTCCTCACACCTGAGTTCCATGATTATTGCCTGCTGACTGTTTGATTCGTGCCTACTCAGCTCTTTGTTTATTGCCTCCAGAGGCACATGATCAGTGTATGATAGCAAACATGATCAGCGCATGATCAGTCACATGATCAGCGCCATTAAGTCACGTGATCACTACATGATAGTCATGTGATCAGTCCATGCTCAGTCACGTGTATCAGTGCATGATCAGCCACGTGATCAGTGCATGATAGTCACGTGATCAGTGCATGATATACGTGAACAGTGCATGAGCAGTCTCGTGATCAGTGCATGATAGCCACGTGATCAGTGCATGATCAGTCACGTGATGGGTGCATGATCATTCACGTGACCTGTACATGGTAGCTACATGATCAGTGCATGATCAGCCACGTGATCAGTGCATGATAGCCACGTGATCAGTGCATGATCAGTTACGTGATCAGTGCATGATCAGTCATGTGACCAGTACATGGTAGCTGCGTGATCATGGCATGATCAGCCACGTGAGCAGTGCATGATAGCCACGTGATCAGTGCATGATCAGTCACGTGATCAGTGCATGATCAGTCACGTGATCAGTGCATGATCAGCCACGTGATCAGTGCATGATCAGGCACGTGATCAGTGTATGTCAGCCACGTGATCAGTGCATGATAGCCACGTGATCAGTGCATGATCAGTCACGTGATCAGTGCATGATCAGTCATGATCAGTGCATGATCAGCCACGTGATCAGTGCATGATCAGCCACGTGATCAGTGCATGATCAATTACGTGATCAGTGCATGATCAGTCACGTGACCAGTACATGGTAGCACGTGATCATTGCCTGATCAGCCACGTGATCAGTGCATGATAGCCACGTGATCAGTGCATGATAGCCACGTGATCAGTGCATGATCAGTCACGTGATACGTGTGTGATCAGCCACGTGATCAGTGCATGATAGCCACGTGATCAGTGCATGACAGCCACGTGATCAGTGCATGAGAGCCACGTGATCAGTGCATGATCAGTCACGTGATACATGTGTGATCAGCCACGTGATCAGTGCATGATGAGCCACGTGATCAGTGCATGATCAATTACGTGATCAGTGCATGATCAGTCACGTGACCAGTACATGGTTGCTATGTGATCGTTGCATGATCAGCCACGTGAGCAGTGCATGATAGCCACGTGATCAGTGCATGATCAGTCACGTGATCAGTACATGATCAGTCACGTGAACAGTGCATGATCATTTACGTGATCTTTGCATGATCAGTCACGTACCAGTATATGGTTGCTACGTGATCATTCCATGACGAGCCACGTGAGCAGTGCATGATAGCCACGTGATGTGTGCATGAGTTACGTGAGCAGAGTATGATCAGCCACGTGATCAGTGCATGAGTGCCACGTGATCAGTGCATGATATGTCACGTGACAGGTGTGTGATCAGCCACGTGAACAGTGCATGTTCAGCCACGTGATCAGTGCATGATAGCCACGTGATCAGTGCATGATCAGTTACGTGAGCAGTGTATGATCAGCCACGTGATCAGTGCATGGTCAGACACGTGAACAGTGTATGATCAGCCACGTGATCAGTGCATGATATCCAGTGATCAGTGCATGATCATCACGTGATCAGTGTATGATCAGCCACGTGAACAGTGCATGCTCAGTCACGTGATCTGGGCCTGCTGAGCTGCGTGATTACTGTCTGCTCATCTGCTTGACAATTGCCAGCTGAGCTGCACGATTCCTGCCCGTCATCTGCTTGACAATTGCCAGCTGTGCTGCGTAATTCCTGCCTGCTCAGCTGCTTGATTATTGCCAGCTGAGCAGCATGATTCCTCACACCTGAGTTCCATGATTATTGCCTGCTGACTGTTTGATTCGCGCCTACTCAGCTCTTTGTTTATTGCCTCCAGAGGCACATGATCAGTGTATGATAGCAAACATGATCAGCGCATGATCAGTCACATGATCAGCGCCATTAAGTCACGTGATCACTACATGATAGTCATGTGATCAGTCCATGCTCAGTCACGGTATCAGTGCATGATCAGCCACGTGATCAGTGCATGATCTGTCACAAGATTAGTGTGTGATCATCCACGTGATCAGTGCACGGGCAGTCATGTGATCAGTGCATGATATAGACGTGATCAGTGCATGATCAGTCTCGTGATCAGCGCATGATAGCCACGTGATCAGTGCATGATCAGTCACCTGATGGGTGTATGATCATTCACGTGACCTGTACATGGTAGCTACATGATCATTGCATGATCAGCCACGTGATCAGTAGTTGATCAGTGCATGATCACCACGTGATCAGTGCATGATCATGATCAGTGCATGATAGCCACGTGATCAGTGCATGATCAGTCACGTGATGATGATCAGTAGCATGGTAGCTGCGTGATCAGGGCATGATCAGCCACGTGAGTAGTGCATGATAGCCACGTGATCAGTGCATGATCAGTCACGTGATCAGTGCATGACAGTGCCATGATGCATGATAGCCACGTGATCAGTGCATGATAGCCAGTCGCATGATCAGTCACGTGATCAGTGCATCAGTCACGATCAGTGCATGATCAGCCACGTGATCAGTGCATGATCAGCCACGTGATCAGTGCATGATCAGGCACGTGATCAGTGCATGATGTTCACGTGATCAGCATGATCAGCCACGTGATCAGTGCATGATAGCCACGTGATCAGTGCATGATCAGTCACGTGATCAGTGCATGATCAGTTATGTGATCAGTGTATGATCAGCCACGTGATCAGTGCATGATCAGCCACATGATCAGTGCATGATCAATTACGTGCTCTGTGCATGATCAGTTACGTGACCAGTACATGGTAGCTACGTGATCATTGCTGATCAGCCACGTGATCAGTGCATGATAGCCACGTGATCAGTGCATGATAGCCACGTGATCAGTGCATGATCAGTCATGTGACACGTGTGTGATCAGCCACATGATCAGTGCATGATATCCACGTGATCAGTGCATGACAGCCACTTGATCAGTGCATGAGAGCCACGTGATCAGTGCATGATCAGTCACGTGATACATGTGTGATCAGCCACGTGATCAGTGCATGATGAGCCACGTGATCAGTGCAGGATCAATTACGTGATCAGTGCATGATCAGTCACGTGACCAGTACATGGTTGCTACGTGGACGTTGCATGATCAGCCACGTGAGCAGAGCATGATAGCCACGTGGTCAGTGCATGATCAGTCACGTGATCAGTACATGATCAGTCACGTGAACAGTGCATGATCATTTACGTGATCTTGCATGATCAGTCACGTGACCAGTATATGGTTGCTACGTGATCATTCCATGACGAGCCACGTGAGCAGTGCATGATAGCCACGTGATGTGTGCATGAGTTACGTGAGCAGAGTATGATCAGCCACGTGATCAGTGCATGAGTGCCACGTGATCAGTGCATGATATGTCACGTGACAGTGTGTGATCAGCCACGTGAACAGTGCATGTTCAGCCACGTGATCAGTGCATGATAGCCACGTGATCAGTGCATGATCAGTTACGTGAGCAGTGTATGATCAGCCACGTGATCAGTGCATGGTCAGACACGTGAACAGTGTATGATCAGCCACGTGATCAGTGCATGATATCCAAGTGATCAGTGCATGATCATCACGTGATCAGTGTATGATCAGCCACGTGAACAGTGCATGCTCAGTCACGTGATCTGGGCCTGCTGAGCTGCGTGATTACTGTCTGCTCATCTGCTTGACAATTGCCAGCTGAGCTGCACGATTCCTGCCTGTCATCTGCTTGACAATTGCCAGCTGTGCTGCGTAATTCCTGCCTGCTCAGCTGCTTGATTATTGCCAGCTGAGCAGCATGATTCCTCACACCTGAGTTCCATGATTATTGCCTGCTGACTGTTTGATTCGTGCCTACTCAGCTCTTTGTTTATTGCCTCCAGAGGCACATGATCAGTGTATGATAGCAAACATGATCAGCGCATGATCAGTCACATGATCAGTGCCATTAAGTCACGTGATCACTACATGATAGTCATGTGATCAGTCCATGCTCAGTCACGTATCAGTGCATGATCAGCCACGTGATCAGTGCATGATCTGTCACAAGATTAGTGTATGATCATCCACGTGATCAGTGCATGGGCAGTCATGTGATCAGTGCATGATATAGACGTGAACAGTGCATGATCAGTCTCGTGATCAGTGCATGATAGCCACGTGATCAGTGCATGATCAGTCACCTGATGGGTGTATGATCATTCACGTGACCTGTACATGGTAGCTACATGATCATTGCATGATCAGCCACGTGAGGTCATGATAGCCACGTGATCACTGCATGATCAGTCACGTGATCAGTGCATGATCAGTCATGTGACCAGTACATGGTAGCTGCGATCATGCATGATCAGCCACGTGAGCAGTGCATGATAGCCACGTGATCAGTGCATGATCAGACACGAGATCAGTGCATGATCAGTCACGTGATCAGTGCATGATCAGCCACGTGATCAGTGCATGACCAGGCACGTGATCAGTGTATGTCCAGCCAAGTGATCAGTGCATGATAGCCACGTGATCAGTGCATGATCAGTCACGTGATCAGTGCATGATCAGTTATGTGATCAGTGCATGATCAGCCACGTGATCAGTGCATGATCAGCCACATGATCAGTGCATGATCAATTACGTGATCAGTGCATGATCAGTCACGTGACCAGTACATGGTAGCTACGTGATCATTGCATGATCAGCCACGTGATCAGTGCATGATAGCCACGTGATCAGTGCATGATAGCCACGTGATCAGTGCATGATCAGTCATGTGATAGTGTGATCAGCCACGTGATCAGTGCATGATATCCACGTGATCAGTGCATGACAGCCACGTGATCAGTGCATGAGAGCCACGTGATCAGTGCATGATCAGTCACGTGATACGTGTGATCAGCCACGTGATCAGTGCATGATGAGCCACGTGATCAGTGCAGGATCAATTACGCGATCAGTGCATGATCAGTCACGTGACCAGTACATGGTTGCTACGTGATCGTGCATGATCAGCCACGTGAGCAGAGCATGATAGCCACGTGGTCAGTGCATGATCAGTCACGTGATCAGTACATGATCAGTCACGTGAACAGTGCATGATCATTTACGTGATCTTGCATGATCAGTCACGTGACCAGTATATGGTTGCTACGTGATCATTCCATGACAGCCACGTGAGCAGTGCATGATAGCCACGTGATGTGTGCATGAGTTACGTGAGCAGAGTATGATCAGCCACGTGATCAGTGCATGAGTGCCACGTGATCAGTGCATGATATGTCACGTGACAGGTGTGTGATCAGCCACGTGAACAGTGCATGTTCAGCCACGTGATCAGTGCATGATAGCCACGTGATCAGTGCATGATCAGTTACGTGAGCAGTGTATGATCAGCCACGTGATCAGTGCATGGTCAGACACGTGAACAGTGTATGATCAGCCACGTGATCAGTGCATGATATCCACGTGATCAGTGCATGATCATCACGTGATCAGTGTATGATCAGCCACGTGAACAGTGCATGCTCAGTCACGTGATCTGGCCTGCTGAGCTGCGTGATTACTGTCTGCTCATCTGCTTGACAATTGCCAGCTGAGCTGCACGATTCCTGCCTGTCATCTGCTTGACAATTGCCAGCTGTGCTGCAATTCCTGCCTGCTCAGCTGCTTGATTATTGCCAGCTGAGCAGCATGATTCCTCACACCTGAGTTCCATGATTATTGCCTGCTGACTGTTTGATTCGTGCCTACTCAGCTCTTTGTTTATTGCCTCCAGAGGCACATGATCAGTGTATGATAGCAAACATGATCAGCGCATGATCAGTCACATGATCAGCGCCATTAAGTCACGTGATCACTACATGATAGTCATGTGATCAGTCCATGCTCAGTCACGGTATCAGTGCATGATCAGCCACGTGATCAGTGCATGGCAGTCATGTGATCAGTGCATGATATAGACGTGACAGTGCATGATCAGTCTCGTGATCAGTGCATGATAGCCACGTGATCAGTGCATGATCAGTCACCTGATGGGTGATGATCATTCACGTGACCTGTACATGGTAGCTACATGATCATTGCATGATCAGCCACGTGAGTAGTTCATGATAGCCACGTGATCACTGCATGATCAGTCACGTGATCAGTGCATGATCAGTCATGTGACCAGTACATGGTAGCTGCGTGACCATGGCATGATCAGCCACGTGAGCAGTGCATGATAGCCACGTGATCAGTGCATGATCAGACACGAGATCAGTGCATGATCAGTCACGTGATCAGTGCATGATCAGCCACGTGATCAGTGCATGACCAGGCACGTGATCAGTGTATGTCCAGCCAAGTGATCAGTGCATGATAGCCACGTGATCAGTGCATGATCAGTCACGTGATCAGTGCATGATCAGTTATGATCAGTGTATGATCAGCCACGTGATCAGTGCATGATCAGCCACATGATCAGTGCATGATCAATTACGTGCTCAGTGCATGATCAGTTACGTGACCAGTACATGGTAGCATGATCATTGCTGATCAGCCACGTGATCAGTGCATGATAGCCACGTGATCAGTGCATGATAGCCACGATCAGTGCATGATCAGTCATGTGATACGGTGTGATCAGCCACATGATCAGTGCATGATATCCACGTGATCATGACAGCCACGTGATCAGTGCATGAGAGCCACGGATCAGTGCATGATCAGTCACGTGATACATGTGTGATCAGCCACGTGATCAGTGCATGATGAGCCACGTGATCAGTGCAGGATCAATTACGTGATCAGTGCATGATCAGTCACGTGACCAGTACATGGTTGCTACGTGATCGTTGCATGATCAGCCACGTGAGCAGAGCATGATAGCCACGTGGTCAGTGCATGATCAGTCACGTGATCAGTACATGATCAGTCACGTGAACAGTGCATGATCATTTACGTGATCTTTGCATGATCAGTCACTACCAGTATATGGTTGCTACGTGATCATTCCATGACGAGCCACGTGAGCAGTGCATGATAGCCACGTGATGTGCATGTTACGTGAGCAGAGTATGATCAGCCACGTGATCAGTGCATGAGTGCCGTGATCAGTGCATGATATGTCACGTGACAGGTGTGTGATCAGCCACGTGAACAGTGCATGTTCAGCCACGTGATCAGTGCATGATAGCCACGTGATCAGTGCATGATCAGTTACGTGAGCAGTGTATGATCAGCCACGTGATCAGTGCATGGTCAGACACGTGAACAGTGTATGATCAGCCACGTGATCAGTGCATGATATCCAAGTGATCAGTGCATGATCACACGTGATCAGTGTATGATCAGCCACGTGAACAGTGCATGCTCAGTCACGTGATCTGGGCCTGCTGAGCTGCGTGATTACTGTCTGCTCATCTGCTTGACAATTGCCAGCTGAGCTGCACGATTCCTGCCTGTCATCTGCTTGACAATTGCCAGCTGTGCTGCGTAATTCCTGCCTGCTCAGCTGCTTGATTATTGCCAGCTGAGCAGCATGATTCCTCACACCTGAGTTCCATGATTATTGCCTGCTGACTGTTTGATTCGTGCCTACTCAGCTCTTTGTTTATTGCCTCCAGAGGCACATGATCAGTGTATGATAGCAAACATGATCAGCGCATGATCAGTCACATGATCAGCGCCATTAAGTCACGTGATCACTACATGATAGTCATGTGATCAGTCCATGCTCAGTCACGGTATCAGTGCATGATCAGCCACGTGATCAGTGCATGATCTCACAAGATTAGTGTATGATCATCCACGTGATCAGTGCACGGGTAGTCATGGGATCAGTGCATGATATAGACGTGAACAGTGCTTGATCAGTCTCGTGATCAGTGCATGATAGCCACGTGATCAGTGCATGATCAGTCACCTGATGGGTGTATGATCATTCACGTGACCTGTACATGGTAGCTACATGATCATTGCATGATCAGCCACGTGATCAGTGCATGGCAGTCACGTGATCAGTGCATATAGACGTGATCAGTGCATGATCAGTCACGCGATCAGTGCATGATAGCCATGATCAGTGCATGATCAGCCACGTGATCAGTGCATGATCAGTCACGTGATCAGTGCATGATAGCCACATGATCAGTGCATGATCAGCCACGTGATCAGTTCATGATAGCCAGGTGATCACTGCATGATCAGTCACGTGATCAGTGCATGATCAGTCATGTGACCAGTACATGTAGCTGCGTGATCATGCATGATCAGCCACGTGAGCAGTGCATGATACCCACGTGATCAGTGCATGATCAGTCACGAGATCAGTGCATGATCAGCCACGTGATCAGTGCATGATCAGCCAGATCAGTGCATGATCAGTCACGTGATCAGTGCATGATCAGCCACGTGATCAGTGCATGACCAGGCACGTGATCAGTGCTATTCAGCCACGTGATCAGTGCATGATAGCCACGTGATCAGTGCATGATCAGTCACGTGATCAGTGCATGATCAGTCATGTGATCAGTGTATGATCAGCACGTGATCAGTGCATGATCAGCCATGATCAGTGCATGATCAATTACGTGATCAGTGCATGATCAGTCACGTGACCAGTACATGGTAGCTACGTGATCATTGCCTGATCAGCCACGTGATCAGTGCATGATAGCCACGTGATCAGTGCATGATAGCCACGTGATCAGTGCATGATCAGTCATGTGATACGGTGTGATCAGCCACATGATCAGTGCATGATATCCACGTGATCAGTGCATGACAGCCACGTGATCAGTGCATGAGAGCCACGTGATCAGTGCATGATCAGTCACGTGATACAGTGTGATCAGCCACGTGATCAGTGCATGATGAGCCACGTGATCAGTGCAGGATCAATTACGTGATCAGTGCATGATCAGTCACGTGACCAGTACATGGTTGCTACGTGATCGTTGCATGATCAGCCACGTGAGCAGAGCATGATAGCCACGCGGTCAGTGCATGATCAGTCACGTGATCAGTACATGATCAGTCACGTGAACAGTGCATGATCATTTACGTGATCTTTGCATGATCAGTCACGTTACCAGTATATGGTTGCTACGTGATCATTCCATGACGAGCCACGTGAGCAGTGCATGATAGCCACGTGATGTGTGCATGAGTTACGTGAGCAGAGTATGATCAGCCACGTGATCAGTGCATGAGTGCCACGTGATCAGTGCATGATATGTCACGTGATCAGTGTGTGATCAGCCACGTGAACAGTGCATGATCAGCCACGTGATCAGTGCATGATCAGCCACGTGACAGTGCATGATCAGCCACGTGATCAGTGCATAGCCATGATCAGTGCATGATCAGTTACGTGAGCAGTGTATGATCAGCCACGTGATCAGTGCATGGTCAGACATGTGAACAGTGTATGATCAGCCACGTGATCAGTGCATGATATCCAAGTGATCAGTGCATGATCATCACGCGATCAGTGTATGATCAGCCACGTGAACAGTGCATGCTCAGTCACGTGATCTGGGCCTGCTGAGCTGCGTGATTACTGTCTGCTCATCTGCTTGACAATTGCCAGCTGAGCTGCACGATTCCTGCCTGTCATCTGCTTGACAATTGCCAGCTGTGCTGCGTAATTCCTGCCTGCTCAGCTGCTTGATTATTGCCAGCTGAGCAGCATGATCTCACACCTGAGTTCCATGATTATTGCCTGCTGACTGTTTGATCGTGCCTACTCAGCTCTTTGTTTATTGCCTCCAGAGGCACATGATCAGTGTATGATAGCAAAGATGATCAGCGCATGATCAGTCACATGATCAGCGCCATTAAGTCACGTGATCACTACATGATAGTCATGTGATCAGTCCATGCTCAGTCACGGTATCAGTGCATGATCAGCCACGTGATCAGTGCATGATCTGTCACAAGATTAGTGTATGATCATCCACGTGATCAGCACGGGCAGTCATGTGATCAGTGCATGATATAGACGTGAACAGTGCATGATCAGTCACCTGATGGGTGTATGATCATCACGTGACCTGTACATGGTAGCTACATGATCATTGCATGATCAGCCACGTGAGTAGTGCATGATAGCCATGATCACTGCATGATCAGTCACGTGATCAGTGCATGATCAGTCATGACCAGTACATGGTAGCTGCGTGATCATGCATGATCAGCCACGTGAGCAGTGCATGATAGCCACGTGATCAGTGCATGATCAGTCACGTGATCAGTGCATGATCAGCCACGTGATCAGTGCATGACCATGCACGTGATCAGTGTATGTCCAGCCAAGTGATCAGTGCATGATAGCCACGTGATCAGTGCATGATCAGTCACGTGATCAGTGCATGATCAGTTACGTGATCAGTGTATGATCAGCCACGTGATCAGTGCATGATCAGCCACATGATCAGTGCATGATCAATTATGCGTGATCAGCATGATCAGTCACGTGACCAGTACATGGTAGCCACGTGATCATTGCCTGATCAGCCACGTGATCAGTGCATGATAGCCACGTGATCAGTGCATGATCAGTCATGTGATACGTGGTGATCAGCCACGTGATCAGTGCATGATATCCACGTGATCAGTGCATGACAGCCACGTGATCAGTGCATGAGAGCCACGGATCAGTGCATGATCAGTCACGTGATACATGTGTGATCAGCCACGTGATCAGTGCATGATGAGCCACGTGATCAGTGCAGGATCAATTACGTGATCAGTGCATGATCAGTCACGTGATCAGTACATGCTTACGTGATCGTGCATGATCAGCCACGTGAGCAGACATGATAGCCACGGTCAGTGCATGATCAGTCACGTGATCAGTACATGATCAGTCACGTGAACAGTGCATGATCATTTACGTGATCTTTGCATGATCAGTCACGTTACCAGTATATGGTTGCCACGTGATCATTCCATGACGAGCCACGTGAGCAGTGCATGATAGCCACGTGATGTGCATGAGTTACGTGAGCAGAGTATGATCAGCCACGTGATCAGTGCATGAGTGCCACGTGATCAGTGCATGATATGTCACGTGACAGTGTGTGATCAGCCACGTGAACAGTGCATGTTCAGCCACGTGATCAGTGCATGATAGCCACGTGATCAGTGCATGATCAGTTACGAGCAGTGTATGATCAGCCACGTGATCAGTGCATGGTCAGACACGTGAACAGTGTATAATCAGCCACGTGATCAGTGCATGATATCCTAGTGATCAGTGCATGATCATCACGTGATCAGTGTATGATCAGCCACGTGAACAGTGCATGCTCAGTCACGTGATCTGGGCCTGCTGAGCTGCGTGATTACTGTCTGCTCATCTGCTTGACAATTGCCAGCTGAGCTGCACGATTCCTGCCTGTCATCTGCTTGACAATTGCCAGCTGTGCTGCGTAATTCCTGCCTGTCAGCTGCTTGATTATTGCCAGCTGAGCAGCATGATTCCTCACACCTGAGTTCCATGATTATTGCCTGCTGACTGTTTGATTCGTGCCTACTCAGCTCTTTGTTTATTGCCTCAGAGGCACATGATCAGTGTATGATAGCAAACATGATCAGCGCATGATCAGTCACATGATCAGCGCCATTAAGTCACGTGATCACTACATGATAGTCATGTGATCAGTCCATGCTCAGTCACGGTATCAGTGCATGATCAGCCACGTGATCAGTGCATGATCTGTCACAAGATTAGTGTATGATCATCCACGTGATCAGTGCATGGCAGTCATGATCAGTGCATGATATAGACGTGAACAGTGCATGATCAGTCCTGATCAGCATAGCCACGTGATCAGTGCATGATCAGTCACCTGATGGGTGTATGATCATTCACGTGACCTGTACATGGTAGCTACATGATCATTGCATGATCAGCCACGTGAGTAGTTCATGATAGCCACGTGATCACTGCATGATCAGTCACGTGATCAGTGCATGATCAGTCATGTGACCAGTACATGGTAGCTGCGTGATCATGGCATGATCAGCCACGTGAGCAGTGCATGATAGCCACGTGATCAGTGCATGATCAGACACGAGATCAGTGCATGATCAGTCACGTGATCAGTGCATGATCAGCCACGTGATCAGTGCATGACCAGGCACGTGATCAGTGTATGTCCAGCCATGATCAGTGCATGATAGCCACGTGATCAGTGCATGATCAGTCACGTGATCAGTGCATGATCAGTTATGTGATCAGTGTATGATCAGCCACGTGATCAGTGCATGATCAGCCACATGATCAGTGCATGATCAATTACGTGATCAGTGCATGATCAGTCACGTGACCAGTACATGGTAGCCACGTGATCATTGCCTGATCAGCCACGTGATCAGTGCATGATAGCCACGTGATCAGTGCATGATAGCCACGTGATCAGTGCATGATCAGTCATGTGATACGTGTGTGATCAGCCACGTGATCAGTGCATGATATCCACGTGATCAGTGCATGACAGCCACGTGATCAGTGCATGAGAGCCACGGGATCAGTGCATGATCAGCCACGTGATACATGTGTGATCAGCCACGTGATCAGTGCATGATGAGCCACGTGATCAGTGCAGGATCAATTACGTGATCAGTGCATGATCAGTCACGTGACCAGTACATGGTTGCTACGTGATCGTTGCATGATCAGCCACGTGAGCAGAGCATGATAGCCACGTGGTCAGTGCATGATCAGTCACGTGATCAGTACATGATCAGTCACGTGAACAGTGCATGATCATTTACGTGATCTTGCATGATCAGTCACGTACCAGTATATGGTTGCTACGTGATCATTCCATGACGAGCCACGTGAGCAGTGCATGATAGCCACGTGATGTGTGCATGAGTTACGTGAGCAGAGTATGATCAGCCACGTGATCAGTGCATGAGTGCCACGTGATCAGTGCATGATATGTCACGTGACAGGTGTGTGATCAGCCACGTGAACAGTGCATGTTCAGCCACGTGATCAGTGCATGATAGCCACGTGATCAGTGCATGATCAGCCACGTGATCAGTGCATGGTCAGACACGTGAACAGTGTATGATCAGCCACGTGATCAGTGCATGATATCCAAGTGATCAGTGCATGATCATCACGTGATCAGTGTATGATCAGCCACGTGAACAGTGCATGCTCAGTCACGTGATCTGGGCCTGCTGAGCTGCGTGATTACTGTCTGCTCATCTGCTTGACAATTGCCAGCTGAGCTGCACGATTCCTGCCTGTCATCTGCTTGACAATTGCCAGCTGTGCTGCGTAATTCCTGCCTGCTCAGCTGCTTGATTATTGCCAGCTGAGCAGCATGATTCCTCACACCTGAGTTCCATGATTATTGCCTGCTGACTGTTTGATTCGTGCCTACTCAGCTCTTTGTTTATTGCCTCCAGAGGCACATGATCAGTGTATGATAGCAAACATGATCAGCGCATGATCAGTCACATGATCAGCGCCATTAAGTCACGTGATCACTACATGATAGTCATGTGATCAGTCCATGCTCAGTCACGGTATCAGTGCATGATCAGCCACGTGATCAGTGCATGATCTGTCACAAGATTAGTGTATGATCATCCACGTGATCAGTGCATGGGCAGTCATGTGATCAGTGCATGATATAGACGTGAACAGTGCATGATCAGTCTCGTGATCAGTGCATGATAGCCACGTGATCAGTGCATGATCAGTCACCTGATGGGTGTATGATCATTCACGTGACCAGTACATGGTAGCTACATGATCATTGCATGATCAGCCACGTGAGTAGTTCATGATAGCCACGTGATCACTGCATGATCATCACGTGATCAGTGCATGATCAGTCATGTGAAGTACATGGTAGCTGCGTGATCATGGCATGATCAGCCACGTGAGTGCAGTGCATGATAGCCACGTGATCAGTGCATGATCAGACACGAGATCAGTGCATGATCAGTCACGTGATCAGTGCATGATCAGCCACGTGATCAGTGCATGACCAGTCACGTGATCAGTGTGTGATCAGCCACGTGATCAGTGCATGATAGCCACGTGATCAGTGCATGATCAGTCACGTGATCAGTGCATGATCAGTTACGTGATCAGTGTATGACAGCCACGTGATCAGTGCATGATGCCACATGATCAGTGCATGATCAATTACGTGATCAGTGCGATCAGCCACGTGACCAGTACATGGCACGTGATCATTGCCTGATCAGCCGTGATCAGCATGATCAGCCACGTGATCAGTGCATGATAGCCACGTGATCAGTGCATGATCAGTCATGTGATACGTGTGTGATCAGCCACGTGATCAGTGCATGATATCCACGTGCAGTGCATGATCAGCCACGTGATCAGTGCATGAGCCACGTGATCAGTGCATGATCAGTCACGTGATCATGTGTGATCAGCCACGTGATCAGTGCATGATCAGCCACGTGATCAGTGCATGATCAGTTACGTGATCAGTGCATGATCAGTCACGTGACCAGTGCATGGTCACACGTGATCAGTGCATGATCAGCCACGTGAGCAGTGCATGATAGCCACGTGATCAGTGCATGATCAGTCACGTGATCAGTGCATGATCAGCCACGTGAACAGTGCATGCTCAGTCACGTGATCTGGGCCTGCTGAGCTGCGTGATTACTGTCTGCTCATCTGCTTGACAATTGCCAGCTGAGCTGCACGATTCCTGCCTGTCATCTGCTTGACAATTGCCAGCTGTGCTGCGTAATTCCTGCCTGCTCAGCTGCTTGATTATTGCCAGCTGAGCAGCATGATTCCTCACACCTGAGTTCCATGATTATTGCCTGCTGACTGTTTGATTTGTGCCTACTCAGCTCTTTGTTTATTGCCTCCAGAGGCACATGATCAGTGTATGATAGCAAACATGATCAGTGCATGATCAGTCACGTGATCAGTGCCATTAAGTCACGTGATCAGTGCATGATAGTCATGTGATCAGTGCATGCTCAGTCACGGTATCAGTGCATGATCAGCCACGTGATCAGTGCATGATCTGTCACAAGTTTAGTGTATGATCATCCACGTGATCAGTGCATGCAGTCATGTGATCAGTGCATGATATAGACGTGATCAGTGCATGATCAGCCACGTGATCAGTGCATGATCAGTCACGTGATCAGTGCATGATCAGCCACGTGATCAGTGCATGATCAGCCACGTGACCAGTACATGATAGCCACGTGATCTGCATGATCAGCCACGTGATCAGTGCATGATCAGCCACGTGATCAGTGCATGATAGCCACGTGATCAGTGCATGATCAGTCATGTGATACTGTGTGATCAGCCACATGATCAGTGCATGATATCCACGTGATCAGTGCATGATCAGCCACGTGATCAGTGCATGATAGCCACGTGATCAGTGCATGATCAGTCACGTGATCATGTGTGATCAGCCACGTGATCAGTGCATGATGAGCCACGTGATCAGTGCATGATCAATTACGTGATCAGTGCATGATCAGTCACGTGACCAGTACATGGTTGCTACGTGATCGTGCATGATCAGCCACGTGATCAGTGCATGATAGCCACGTGATCAGTGCATGATCAGTCACGTGATCAGTGCATGATCAGTCACGTGATCAGTGCATGATCATTTACGTGATCAGTGCATGATCAGTCACGTGACCAGTATATGGTTGCTACGTGATCATTCCATGACAGCCACGTGATCAGTGCATGATAGCCACGTGATGTGCATGAGTTACGTGAGCAGTGTATGATCAGCCACGTGATCAGTGCATGAGTGCCACGTGATCAGTGCATGATATGCACGTGATCAGTGTGTGATCAGCCACGTGATCAGTGCATGATCAGCCACGTGATCAGTGCATGATAGCCACGTGATCAGTGCATGATCAGTTACGTGATCAGTGTATGATCATCACGTGATCAGTGCATGATCAGCCACGTGATCAGTGCATGATCAGCCACGTGATCAGTGCATGATCAGCACGTGATCAGTGCATGATCAGCCACGTGATCAGTGCATGATCAGCCACGTGATCAGTGCATGATATCCATCACATGATCATCACGTAGTGATCAGCAGCCACGTGAACAGTGCATGCTCAGTCACGTGATCTGGGCCTGCTGAGCTGCGTGATTACTGTCTGCTCATCTGCTTGACAATTGCCAGCTGAGCTGCACGATTCCTGCCCGTCATCTGCTTGACAATTGCCAGCTGTGCTGCGTAATTCCTGCCTGCTCAGCTGCTTGATTATTGCCAGCTGAGCAGCATGATTCCTCACACCTGAGTTCCATGATTATTGCCTGCTGACTGTTTGATTCGTGCCTACTCAGCTCTTTGTTTATTGCCTCCAGAGGCACATGATCAGTGTATGATAGCAAACATGATCAGCGCATGATCAGTCACATGATCAGCGCCATTAAGTCACGTGATCACTACATGATAGTCATGTGATCAGTCCATGCTCAGTCACGGTATCAGTGCATGATCAGCCACGTGATCAGTGCATGATCTGTCACATGATTAGTGTATGATCATCCACGTGATCAGTGCATGGGCAGTCATGTGATCAGTGCATGATATAGACGTGATCAGTGCATGATCAGTCACGTGATCAGTGCATGATAGCCACGTGATCAGTGCATGATCAGTCACCTGATGGGTGTATGATCATTCACGTGACCTGT
The DNA here is from genome assembly GCF_032452875.1 of Bos javanicus. Taxonomy (NCBI): domain Eukaryota; kingdom Metazoa; phylum Chordata; class Mammalia; order Artiodactyla; family Bovidae; genus Bos; species Bos javanicus. The sequence continues at coordinate 96,203 of NW_026894556.1, forward strand.
ACATGGTAGCTACATGATCATTGCATGATCAGCCACGTGAGTAGTTCATGATAGCCACGCGATCACTGCATGATCAGTCACGTGATCAGTGCATGATCAGTCATGTGACCAGTACATGGTAGCTGCGTGATCATGCATGATCAGCCACGTGAGCAGTGCATGATAGCCACGTGATCAGTGCATGATCAGTCACGTGATCAGTGCATGATCAGTCACGTGATCAGTGCATGATCAGGCACGTGATCAGTGCATGATCAGCCACGTGATCAGTGCATGATAGCCACGTGATCAGTGCATGATCAGTCACGTGATCAGTGCATGATCAGTCACGTGATCAGTGCATGGTCAGCTACGTGATCAGTGCATGATCAGCCACGTGATCAGTGCATGATCAATTACGTGATCAGTGCATGATCAGTCACGTGACCAGTACATGGTAGCCACGTGATCAGTGCATGATCAGCCACGTGATCAGTGCATGATAGCCACGTGATCAGTGCATGATCAGTCATGTGATACGTCATGTGATCGTAGCCACGTGATCAGTGCATGATATCCACGTGATCAGTGCATGACAGCCACGTGATCAGTGCATGAGCCACGGGATCAGTGCATGATCAGTCACGTGATACATGTGTGATCAGCCACGTGATCAGTGCATGATGAGCCACGTGATCAGTTCAGGATCAATTACGTGATCAGTGCATGATCAGTCACGTGACCAGTACATGGTTGCTACGTGATCGGTGCATGATCAGCCACGTGAGCAGAGTATGATAGCCACGTGATCAGTGCATGATCAGTCACGTGATCAGTACATGATCAGTCACGTGAACAGTGCATGATCATTTACGTGATCTTTGCATGATCAGTCACGTGCCAGTATATGGTTGCTCGTGATCATTCCATGACGAGCCACGTGAGCAGTGCATGATAGCCACGTGATGTGTGCATGAGTTACGTGAGCAGAGTATGATCAGCCACGTGATCAGTGCATGAGTGCCACGTGATCAGTGCATGATATGTCACGTGACAGGTGTGTGATCAGCCACGTGAACAGTGCATGTTCAGCCACGTGATCAGTGCATGATAGCCACGTGATCAGTGCATGATCAGTTACGTGAGCAGTGTATGATCAGCCACGTGATCAGTGCATGGTCAGACACGTGAACAGTGTATGATCAGCCACGTGATCAGTGCATGATATCCAAGTGATCAGTGCATGATCATCACGTGATCAGTGTATGATCAGCCACGTGAACAGTGCATGCTCAGTCACGTGATCTGGGCCTGCTGAGCTGCGTGATTACTGTCTGCTCATCTGCTTGACAATTGCCAGCTGAGCTGCACGATTCCTGCCTGTCATCTGCTTGACAATTGCCAGCTGTGCTGCGTAATTCCTGCCTGCTCAGCTGCTTGATTATTGCCAGCTGAGCAGCATGATTCCTCACACCTGAGTTCCATGATTATTGCCTGCTGACTGTTTGATTCGTGCCTACTCAGCTCTTTGTTTATTGCCTCCAGAGGCACATGATCAGTGTATGATAGCAAACATGATCAGCGCATGATCAGTCACATGATCAGCGCCATTAAGTCACGTGATCACTACATGATAGTCATGTGATCAGTCCATGCTCAGTCACGGTATCAGTGCATGATCAGCCACGTGATCAGTGCATGATCACGTGATCAGTGCATGATATAGACGTGATCAGTGCATGATCAGTCACGTGATCAGTGCATGATAGCCACGTGATCAGTGCATGATCAGTCACCTGATCAGTGCATCATTCACGTGACCAGTACATGGTAGCTACATGATCAGTGCATGATCAGCCACGTGAGTAGTGCATGATAGCCACGTGATCAGTGCATGATCAGTCACGTGATCAGTGCATGATCAGTCAGTGACCAGTACATGGTAGCCGTGATCATGCATGATCAGCCACGTGATCAGTGCATGATAGCCACGTGATCAGTGCATGATCAGCCACGTGATCAGTGCATGATCAGTCACGTGATCAGTGCATGATCAGTCACGTGATCAGTGCATGATAGCTACGTGATCAGTGCATGATCAGCCACGTGATCAGTGCATGATAGCCACGTGATCAGTGCATGATCACGCAGCATGATCAGTCATGTGATCAGTGTGATCAGCCACGTGATCAGTGCATGATATCCACGTGATCAGTGCATGATCAGCCACGTGATCAGTGCATGAGCCACGTGATCAGTGCATGATCAGTCACGTGATACATGTGTGATCAGCCACGTGATCAGTGCATGATGAGCCGCGTGATCAGTGCATGATCAATTACGTGATCAGTGCATGATCAGTCACGTGACCAGTACATGGTTGCTACGTGATCGTGCATGATCAGCCACGTGAGCAGAGCATGATAGCCACGTGATCAGTGCATGATCAGTCACGTGATCAGTACATGATCAGTCACGTGAACAGTGCATGATCATTTACGTTATCTTTGCATGATCAGTCACGTGACCAGTATATGGTTGCTACGTGATCATTCCATGACGAGCCACGTGAGCAGTGCATGATAGCCACGTGATGTGCATGAGTTACGTGAGCAGAGTATGATCAGCCACGTGATCAGTGCATGAGTGCCACGTGATCAGTGCATGATATGTCACGTGACAGGTGTGTGATCAGCCACGTGAACAGTGCATGTTCAGCCACGTGATCAGTGCATGATAGCCACGTGATCAGTGCATGATCAGTTACGTGAGCAGTGTATGATCAGCCACGTGATCAGTGCATGATGTCACGTGATCAGTGCATGATCATCACGTGATCAGTGTATGATCAGCCACGTGAACAGTGCATGCTCAGTCACGTGATCTGGGCCCGCTGAGCTGCGTGATTACTGTCTGCTCATCTGCTTGACAATTGCCAGCTGAGCTGCACGATTCCTGCCTGTCATCTGCTTGACAATTGCCAGCTGTGCTGTAATTCCTGCCTGCTCAGCTGCTTGATTATTGCCAGCTGAGCAGCATGATTCCTCACACCTGAGTTCCATGATTATTGCCTGCTGACTGTTTGATTCGTGCCTACTCAGCTCTTTGTTTATTGCCTCCAGAGGCACATGATCAGTGTATGATAGCAAACATGATCAGCGCATGATCAGTCACATGATCAGCGCCATTAAGTCACGTGATCACTACATGATAGTCATGTGATCAGTCCATGCTCAGTCACGGTATCAGTGCATGATCAGCCACGTGATCAGTGCATGATCTGTCACATGATTAGTGTATGATCATCCACGTGATCAGTGCATGGGCAGTCATGATCAGTGCATGATATAGACGTGATCAGTGCATGATCAGTCACGTTGTATGATCAGTCACGTGACCTGTACATGGTAGCTACATGATCATTGCATGATCAGCCACGTGAGTAGTGCATGATAGCCACGTGATCACTGCATGATCAGTCACGTGATCAGTGCATGATCAGTCATGTGACCAGCACATGGTAGCTGCGTGATCATGGCATGATCAGCCACGTGAGCAGTGCATGATAGCCACGTGATCAGTGCATGATCAGTCACGTGATCAGTGCATGATCAGTCACGTGATCAGTGCATGATCAGCCACGTGATCAGTGCATGTCCAGCCACGTGATCAGTGCATGATAGCCACGTGATCAGTGCATGATCAGTCACGTGATCAGTGCATGATCAGTTACGTGATCAGTGTTGATCAGCCACGTGATCAGTGCATGATCAGCCACGTGATCAGTGCATGATCAGTCACGTGATCAGTGCATGATCAGTCACGTGATCAGTACATGGTAGCACGTGATCATTGCATGATCAGCCACGTGATCAGTGCATGATAGCCACGTGATCAGTGCATGATCAGTCATGTGATAGTGTGATCAGCCACGTGATCAGTGCATGATATCCACGTGATCAGTGCATGACAGTCACGTGATCAGTGCATGATAGCCACGTGATCAGTGCATGATCAGTCACGTGATACATGTGTGATCAGCCACGTGATCAGTGCATGATGAGCCACGTGATCAGTGCATGATCAATTACGTGATCAGTGCATGATCAGTCACGTGACCAGTACATGGTTGCTACGTGATCGTGCATGATCAGCCACGTGAGCAGTGCATGATAGCCACGTGATCAGTGCATGATCAGTCGTGATCAGTGCATGATCAGTCACGTGAACAGTGCATGATCATTTACGTGATCAGTGCATGATCAGTCACGTGACCAGTATATGGTAGCTATGATCATTCCATGACGAGCCACGTGAGCAGTGCATGATAGCCACGTGATGTGTGCATGAGTTACGTGAGCAGAGTATGATCAGCCACGTGATCAGTGCATGAGTGCCACGTGATCAGTGCATGATATGTCACGGGACAGGTGTGTGATCAGCCACGTGAACAGTGCATGTTCAGCCACGTGATCAGTGCATGATAGCCACGTGATCAGTGCATGATCAGTTACGTGAGCAGTGTATGATCAGCCACGTGATCAGTGCATGGTCAGACACGTGAACAGTGTATGATCAGCCACGTGATCAGTGCATGATATCCAAGTGATCAGTGCATGATCATCACGTGATCAGTGTATGATCAGCCACGTGAACAGTGCATGCTCAGTCACGTGATCTGGGCCTGATGAGCTGCGTGATTACTGTCTGCTCATCTGCTTGACAATTGCCAGCTGAGCTGCACGATTCCTGCCTGTCATCTGCTTGACAATTGCCAGCTGTGCTGCGTAATTCCTGCCTGCTCAGCTGCTTGATTATTGCCAGCTGAGCAGCATGATTCCTCACACCTGAGTTCCATGATTATTGCCTGCTGACTGTTTGATTCGTGCCTACTCAGCTCTTTGTTTATTGCCTCCAGAGGCACATGATCAGTGTATGATAGCAAACATGATCAGTGCATGATCAGTCACATGATCAGCGCCATTAAGTCACGTGATCACTACATGATAGTCATGTGATCAGTCCATGCTCAGTCACGGTATCAGTGCATGATCAGCCACGTGATCAGTGCATGATCAGTCACATGATTAGTGTATGATCATCCACGTGATCAGTGCACAGTCATGTGATCAGTGCATGATATAGACGTGATCAGTGCATGATCAGTCTCGTGATCAGTGCATGATAGCCACGTGATCAGTGCATGATCAGTCACCTGATGGGTGTATGATCATTCACGTGACCTGTACATGGTAGCTACATGACCATTGCATGATCAGCCACGTGAGTAGTATGATAGCCACGTGATCAGTGCATGATCAGTCACGTGATCAGTGCATGATCAGTCATGTGACCAGTACATGGTAGTCACGTGATCATGGCATGATCAGCCATGAGCAGTGCATGATAGCCACGTGATCAGTGCATGATCAGACACGTGATCAGTGCATGATCAGTCACGTGATCAGTGCATGATCAGCCACGTGATCAGTGCATGACAGCACGTGATCAGCATGTAGCCACGTGATCAGTGCATGATCAGCCACGTGATCAGTGCATGATCAGTCACGTGATCAGTGCATGATCAGCCACGTGATCAGTGCATGATCAGCCACGTGATCAGTGCATGATCACCACGTGATCAGTGCATGATCAGTCGTGATCAGTACATGGTAGCTCGTGATCATTGCCTGATCAGCCACGTGATCAGTGCATGATAGCCACGTGATCAGTGCATGATAGCCACGTGATCAGTGCATGATCAGTCATGTGATCGTGTGATCAGCCACGTGATCAGTGCATGATATCCACGTGATCAGTGCATGACAGCCACGTGATCAGTGCATGAGAGCCACGTGATCAGTGCATGATCAGTCACGTGATATGTGTGATCAGCCACGTGATCAGTGCATGATGCCACGTGATCAGTGCATGATCATCACGTGATCAGTGCATGATCAGTCACGTGACAGTACATGGTTGCTACGTGATCGTGCATGATCAGCCACGTGAGCAGTGCATGATAGCCACGTGATCAGTGCATGATCAGTCACGTGATCAGCATGATCAGTCACGTGATCAGTGCATGATCATTTACGTGATCTTTGCATGATCAGTCACGTGACCAGTATATGGCTACGTGATCATTCCATGACGAGCCACGTGAGCAGTGCATGATAGCTACGTGATGTGTGCATGAGTTACGTGAGCAGAGTATGATCAGCCACGTGATCAGTGCATGAGTGCCACGTGATCGATATGTCACGTGACAGGTGTGATCAGCCATGAATCAGTGCATGATCAGCCACGTGATCAGTGCATGATAGCCACGTGATCAGTGCATGATCAGCCACGTGATCAGTGCATGGTCAGACACGTGATCAGTGTATGATCAGCCACGTGATCAGTGCATGATATCCGTGATCAGTGCATGATCAGTGATCAGTAATGCATCAGTGCATGATCTGGGCCTGCTGAGCTGCGTGATTACTGTCTGCTCATCTGCTTGACAATTGCCAGCTGAGCTGCACGATTCCTGCCTGTCATCTGCTTGACAATTGCCAGCTGTGCTGCGTAATTCCTGCCTGCTCAGCTGCTTGATTATTGCCAGCTGAGCAGCATGATTCCTCACACCTGAGTTCCATGATTATTGCCTGCTGACTGTTTGATTCGTGCCTACTCAGCTCTTTGTTTATTGCCTCCAGAGGCACATGATCAGTGTATGATAGCAAACATGATCAGCGCATGATCAGTCACATGATCAGCGCCATTAAGTCACGTGATCACTACATGATAGTCATGTGATCAGTCCATGCTCAGTCACGGTATCAGTGCATGATCAGCCACGTGATCAGTGCATGATCTGTCACAAGATTAGTGTATGATCATCCACGTGATCAGTGCAGGGCAGTCATGTGATCAGTGCATGATATAGGTGATCAGTGCATGATCAGTCTGATCAGTGCATGATAGCTACGTGATCAGTGCATGATCAGTCACCTGATGGGTGTATGATCATTCACGTGACCTGTACATGGTAGCTACAGATCATTGCATGATCAGCCACGTGAGTAGTGCATGATAGCCACGTGATCACGCATGATCAGTCACGTGATCAGTGCATGATCAGTCATGTGACCAGTACATGGTAGCTGCGTGATCATGCATGATCAGCCACGTGAGCAGTGCATGATAGCCACGTGATCAGTGCATGATCAGACAGATCAGTGCATGATCAGCCCAGATCAGTGCATGATCAGCCACGTGATCAGTGCATGATCAGGCACGTGATCAGTGTATGATCAGCCACGTGATCAGTGCATGATAGCCACGTGATCAGTGCATGATCAGCCACGTGATCAGTGCATGATCAGTCACGTGATCAGTGCATGATCAGCCACGTGATCAGTGCATGATCAGCCACGTGATCAGTGCATCATCACGTGATCAGTGCATGATCAGTGTGACCAGTACATGATAGTCACGTGATCATTGCATGATCAGCCACGTGATCAGTGCATGATAGCCACGTGATCAGTGCATGATAGCCACGTGATCAGTGCATGATCAGTCACGTGATCGTGTGTGATCAGCCACGTGATCAGTGCATGATATCCACGTGATCAGTGCATGAAGCCACGTGATCAGTGCATGAGAGCCACGTGATCAGTGCATGATCAGTCACGTGATACATGTGATGATCAGCCACGTGATCAGTGCATGATGAGCCACGTGATCAGTGCAGGATCAATTACGTGATCAGTGCATGATCAGTCACGTGACCAGTACATGGTTGCTGTGATCATTGCATGATCAGCCACGTGAGCAGAGCATGATAGCCACGTGATCAGTGCATGATCAGTCACGTGATCAGTACATGATCAGTCACGTGAACAGTGCATGATCATTCGTGATCTGTGCATGATCAGTCACGTGACCAGTATATGGTAGCTACGTGATCATTCCATGACGAGCCACGTGAGCAGTGCATGATAGCCACGTGATGTGTGCATGATAGCGTGAGCAGAGTATGATCAGCCACGTGATCAGTGCATGAGTGCCGTGATCAGTGCATGATATGTCGTGATGTGTGATCAGCCACGTGAACAGTGCATGTTCAGCCACGTGATCAGTGCATGATCAGTGCGTGATCAGTGCATGATCAGCCACGTGATCAGTGCATGGTCAGAACGTGAACAGTGTATGATCAGCCACGTGATCAGTGCATGATATCCAAGTGATCAGTGCATGATCATCACGTGATCAGTGTATGATCAGCCACGTGAACAGTGCATGCTCAGTCACGTGATCAGGGCCTGCTGAGCTGCGTGATTACTGTCTGCTCATGCTTGACAATTGCCAGCTGAGCTGCACGATTCCTGCCTGTCATCTGCTTGACAATTGCCAGCTGTGCTGCGTAATTCCTGCCTGCTCAGCTGCTTGATTATTGCCAGCTGAGCAGCATGATTCCTCACACCTGAGTTCCATGATTATTGCCTGCTGACTGTTTGATTCGTGCCTACTCAGCTCTTTGTTTACCTCCAGAGGCACATGATCAGTGTATGATAGCAAACATGATCAGCGCATGATCAGTCACATGATCAGCGCCATTAAGTCACGTGATCACTACATGATAGTCATGTGATCAGTCCATGCTCAGTCACGGTATCAGTGCATGATCAGCCACGTGATCAGTGCATGATCTGTCACAAGATTAGTGTATGATCATCCACGTGATCAGTGCATGGGCAGTCATGTGATCAGTGCATGATATAGACGTGATCAGTGCATGATCAGTCTCGTGATCAGTGCGATAGCCACGTGATCAGTGCATGATCAGTCACCTGTGGGTGTATGATCATTCACGTGACCTGTACATGGTAGCTACATGATCATTGCATGATCAGCCACGTGAGTAGTTCATGATGATCACGTGATCACTGCATGATCATCACGTGATCAGTGCATGATCAGTCATGTGACCAGTACATGGTAGCTGCGTGATCGGCATGATCAGCCGTGAGCAGTGCATGATAGCGTGATCAGTGCATGATCAGACACGTGATCAGTGCATGATCAGTCACGTGATCAGTGCATGATCAGCCACGTGATCAGTGCATGATCAGCACGTGATCAGTGTATGTCAGCCACGTGATCAGTGCATGTGCGTCAAGTGCATGATCATCCGTGATCAGTGCATGATCAGTCACGTGATCAGTGCATGATCAGCCACGTGATCAGTGCATGATCAGCCACGTGATCAGTGCATGATCAGTTACGTGATCAGTGCATGATCAGTCACGTGACAGTGCATGATAGCTACGTGATCATTGCATGATCAGCCACGTGATCAGTGCATGATAGCCACGTGATCAGTGCATGATACGCGTGATCAGTGCATGATCAGTCATGTGTCAGTGTGTGTGCACGTGATCAGTGCATGATATCAGTGATCAGTGCATGATGTTCCGTGATCAGTGCATGATAGCCACGTGATCAGTGCATGATCAGTCACGTGATCATGTGATCAGCCAGTGATCAGTGCATGATGAGCCACGTGATCAGTGCATGATCAGTTACGTGATCAGTGCATGATCAGTCCGTGTGACAGTACATGGTTGCTACGTGATCAGTGCATGATCAGCCACGTGATCAGTGCATGATAGCCACGTGATCAGTGCATGATCAGATCACGTGATCAGTGCATGATCATCACGTGATCAGTGCATGATCATGCACGTGATCAGTGCATGATCAGTCACGTGACCATTGTATATGGTTGCCACGTGATCATTCCATGATCAGCCACGTGATCAGTGCATGATGCCACGTGATGTGTGCACATGTGTTGCGTGATAGCGAGTATGATCAGCCATTGATCAGTGCATGAAGTCGTGATCAGTGCATGATAGTCCATGACAGGTGTGTGATCATCGCGTGACAGTATTGTTCATGCGTAGTCAGTGCATGATCACCACATGATCAGTGCATGATCAGTGCGTGATCAGTGTATGATCAGCGTGATCAGTGCATGATCATCCCAGTCATGTATTGTACGCATCATTTCGTGATCATGCATGATCAGCCCGTGTGATCAGTGCATGATCAGCCGTGATCAGTGCATGATCAACGTGATCAGTGCATGATCAGTCACGTGATCAGTGCATGATCAGCCACGTGATCAGTGCATGATCAGTCACGTGATCAGTGCATGATCAGCCATTGATCAGTGCATGATCAGCCACGTGATCAGTATGATCAGTCAGTGATCAGTGCATGTGCTTGCAGTGATCAGTGCATGATCAGTCAGTGATCAGTGCATGATAGCATGATCAGTGCATGATCAGTCATGTGATCAGTGTGTGATCAGCCACGTGATCAGTGCATGATCGTGATCAGTGCATGATCAGCCACGTGATCAGTGCATGATAGCCACGTGATCAGTGCATGATCAGTCACATAGGCCGTGCAGTCATGCGTGATCAGTGCATGATCAGCCACGTGATCAGTGCATGATCAATTACGTGATCAGTGCATGATCAGTCACGTGACCAGTACATGATTTTCGTGATCAGTGCATGATCAGCCACGTGAGCAGTGCATGATAGCCGTGTGATCAGCATGATCATCACGTGATCAGTACATGATCATCACGTGATCAGTGCATGATCATTCACGTGATCAGTGCATGATCATCACACGTGACCAGTATATGGTAGCTACGTGATCATTCCGCATGCGAGCCGTGAGCAGTGCATGATAGCCACGTGATGTGTGCATGATCATTCACGTGAGCAGTGTATGATCAGCCGTGATCAGTGCATGAGTGCCACGTGATCAGTGCATGATAGTCACGTGACAGGTGTGTGATCAGCGTGAACAGTGCATGATCAGCCACGTGATCAGTGCATGATAGCCACGTGATCAGTGCATGATCAGTCGTGAGCAGTGCATGATCAGCCACGTGATCAGTGCATGGTCAGAACGTGAACAGTGTATGATCAGCCACGTGATCAGTGCATGATATCCACGTGATCAGTGCATGATCATCACGTGATCAGTGTGATCAGCCGTGAACAGTGCATGCTCAGTCACGTGATCAGGCCTGAGCTGCGTGATTACTGTCTGCTCATCTGCTTGACAATTGCCAGCTGAGCTGCACGATTCCTGCCTGTCATCTGCTTGACAATTGCCAGCTGTGCTGCGTAATTCCTGCCTGCTCAGCTGCTTGATTATTGCCAGCTGAGCAGCATGATTCCTCACACCTGAGTTCCATGATTATTGCCTGCTGACTGTTTGATTCGTGCCTACTCAGCTCTTTGTTTATTGCCTCCAGAGGCAGATCAGTGTATGATAGCAAACATGATCAGTGCATGATCAGTCACATGATCAGTGCCATTAAGTCACGTGATCACTACATGATAGTCATGTGATCAGTCCATGCTCAGTCACGGTATCAGTGCATGATCAGCCACGTGATCAGTGCATGATCTGTCACATGATTAGTGTATGATCATCCACGTGATCAGTGCATGTCAGTCATGTGATCAGTGCATGATATAGCGTGATCAGTGCATGATCAGTCTGCGTGTGATCAGTGCATGATAGCCACGTGATCAGTGCATGATCATCACCTGATGGGTGTATGATCATTCACGTGACATGACATGGTAGCTACATGTCATTGCATGATCATGCAGTGAGTAGTGCATGATAGCCACGTGATCAGTGCATGATCATCACGTGATCAGTGCATGATCAGTCATGTGACCAGTACATGGTAGATGCGTCATGGCATGATCAGCCACGTGAGCAGTGCATGATAGCCACGTGATCAGTGCATGATCACCACGTGATCAGTGCATGATCAGTCACGTGATCAGTGCATGATCAGCCACGTGATCAGTGCGATCAGCCACGTGATCAGTGCATGTCAGTAGTGATCAGTGCATGATAGCCACGTGATCAGTGCATGATCATCGTGATCAGTGCATGATCAGTCACGTGATCAGTGTATGATCAGCCACGTGATCAGTGCATGATCAGCCACGTGATCAGTGCATGATCAATGCGTGATCAGTGCATGATCAGTCACGTGACCAGTGCATGGTAGCTGCGTGATCATTGCATGATCAGCCACGTGATCAGTGCATGATAGCCGTGATCAGTGCATGATAGCCACGTGATCAGTGCATGATCAGTCACGTGATCAGTGTGTGATCAGCCATGATCAGTGCATGATATCCGTCAGTGCATGACAGCCACGTGATCAGTGCATGAAGCCACGTGATCAGTGCATGATCAGTCATCAGTGATACATGTGTGATCAGCGTGATCAGTGCATGATGAGCCACGTGATCAGTGCATGATCAATTACGTGATCAGTGCATGATCATCACGTGACCAGTACATGGTTGCTACGTGATCGTTGCATGATCAGCCACGTGAGCAGTGCATGATAGCCGTGATCAGTGCATGATCAGTCACGTGATCAGTGCATGATCCATTGAACAGTGTGTTCGTGATCTTTGCATGATCAGTCCATGTAAGTGTAGTTTTCGTGATCATTCCATGTGAGCAGTGCATGATAGCCACGTGATGTGTGCATGAGTTCGTGAGCAGAGTATGATCAGCCACGTGATCAGTGCATGAGTGCCACGTGATCAGTGCATGTATGTCACGTGACAGGTGTGTGATCAGCCACGTGAACAGTGCATGTTCAGCCACGTGATCAGTGCATGATAGCCACGTGATCAGTGCATGATCAGTTACGTGAGCAGTGTATGATCAGCCACGTGATCAGTGCATGGTCAGACACGTGAACAGTGTATGATCAGCCACGTGATCAGTGCATGATATCCAAGTGATCAGTGCATGATCATCACGTGATCAGTGTATGATCAGCCACGTGAACAGTGCATGCTCAGTCACGTGATCAGGGCCTGCTGAGCTGCGTGATTACTGTCTGCTCATCTGCTTGACAATTGCCAGCTGAGCTGCACGATTCCTGCCTGTCATCTGCTTGACAATTGCCAGCTGTGCTGCGTAATTCCTGCCTGCTCAGCTGCTTGATTATTGCCAGCTGAGCAGCATGATTCCTCACACCTGAGTTCCATGATTATTGCCTGCTGACTGTTTGATTCGTGCCTACTCAGCTCTTTGTTTATTGCCTCCAGAGGCACATGATCAGTGTATGATAGCAAACATGATCAGCATGATCAGTCACATGATCAGCGCCATTAAGTCACGTGATCACTACATGATAGTCATGTGATCAGTCCATGCTCAGTCACGGTATCAGTGCATGATCAGCCACGTGATCAGTGCATGATCTGTCCGTGCAGATTAGTGTATGATCATCCGTGATCAGTGCAGGGATCATGTGATCAGTGCATGATATAGACGTGATCAGTGCATGATCAGTCACGTGATCAGTGCATGATAGCCACGTGATCAGTGCATGATCAGTCACCTGATGGGTGTATGATCATTCGTGACTGTACATGGTAGCTACATGATCATGCATGATCAGCCACGTGAGTAGTGCATATGCCACGTGATCACTGCATGATCAGTCACGTGATCAGTGCATGATCAGTCATGTGATCAGTGCATGTATACACGTGATCAGCATGTGATCAGCCACGTGATCAGTGCATGATGCCACGACGATCAGTGCATGATCAGTCCCGTGATCAGTGCATGATCAGTCACGTGATCAGTGCATGATCAGCACGTGATGATGCAATCATCATGATCAGTGCATGATCAGTACGTGATCAGTGCATGACAGCCACGTGATCAGTATGATCAGCCACGTGATCAGTGCATGATCAGCACGTGATCAGTGCATGATCATCACGTGATCAGTGCATGATCAGTACGTGATCAGTGCATGATCAGCCACGTGATCAGTGCATGATCAGCCACGTGATCAGTGCATGATCAGTCACGTGATCAGTGCATGATCAGTCATGACCACATGATCGCTACGTGATCAGTGCATGATCAGCCACGTGATCAGTGCATGATAGCCACGTGATCAGTGCATGATCAGCCACGTGATCAGTGCATGATCAGTCATGTGATACGTGTGTGATGATCAGTTATGATATCCACGTGATCAGTGCATGCAACGAGGCCACGTGATCAGTGCATGGAGCCATGTGATCAGTGCATGATCAGTCACGTGATACATGTGATCAGCCATGCGTGATCAGTGCATGATGAAAGCCCGTGATCAGTGCATGATCAG